>NC_134363.1:33095399-33190399 GCF_048569485.1 Anomaloglossus baeobatrachus | reverse complement strand
GCCAGAGCCTGCGGGCAAAAGGGGCTCCTCCAGCCCATAACCAAGCTGGGGAGCGGGTTACCGGTGGGAACCCATTGGAACCGTTTACAGTACGTAGGTGCAGGGAAAGGCAGTCACCATCACCCTGCCAGGAGAAACAACACCGCAGCCGTCTGTGGGACCCGTCCATCCAGCCGTGTGTCTTACCGAGAACTGCACCTCACCAGGCCCTGTAACCCGCCTGCCGTCCTTCCCTACCCCATCACCGGGCCCCGGGACAACCAACCCCCTACCCACGGAGGGGAGAACTAACATCAAAGCTGCTCCCTGTCACTGCTCCCGGGATCCCCGTCTGGAGCAGCGGTGGTGTCACCAATATCACCACAACCGTGGGTGGCGTCACGGACAATAACCAAATCCCCACAATCAATCCCCACCCTTTTCACTCACGGGCGAGGAGCGCCGCTCGAGTCCCCGGGATCCGGCCCACCGCTCGAGCCACCACCGAGCAGCAGCAGCCGCAGCAGCAGCGGCCGGACCCGAGCAGTGGGAGAGCGCAGAGTCCCCTCCTCCGCCCGCGACATATCCATCTATCTATCTATCCATCCATCATCTATCTATCCCTTTATCTATCTATCTATCTATCCCTCTATCTATCTATCCCTCTATCTATCTATCCCTCTATCTATCTGTGTCGCCCTGGACAAGCCAGGGGCCACAGAGAACAACACCACAACACACTCCACATTCCCTGCAGGCACATCAAGGTCAGACACGAAACCCTTGTTGCCCTCCTCCAGGGGCTGATGTCCACACCAGGGGGTGGAGCCAGGTGGTTGGTCTCCACCCACCGAGGAGTTCACAGTCCTGGAGGCGGGAAAACCAGGCAGTCTAGTTTGGAGGAGGAAGTGGAAGGAGGTGAAGTAGATAGATAGAGTTTGAAAGGCGAAAGTGGAAGGAGAAAAGTGAAGTGGCAGTAGAGCAAGCAAAACTGACTGAGAGCGTCCGGGTGTGTGCCCCGGGCGAGACAGCAAGGTTGGCAGACGGCGGTGACCGTCTGCAGGAGTGGCCGGTTGGAGTTGCCGAAAGGACCGTGGATGGGTGGTGGCCCGGCAGTACCGGAACGGTACACAAAGAGAGGTCAGCACCATTGGCAGGGGCCTTTCGGATCCCGGCAAGGTTTGGAGTCGCCGTAATTTGCCAAATCCGTCAGTGAAGGGGACCTCCGGGTTTCCAAACAACTAAGTCCCGATTGAAGGCAAAAGTCCAACCGTATGAGAGGGACACCGCCACCGCCAAGGCACCAGTTCCTCAGGGCCAGCGCCTGCGGGCAAAAAGGGGCTCCTCCGGCCCATATCCAAGCCGGGGAGCGGGTTACCGGTGGGAACCCATCGATACCAACAACCGTACTCAGGTGCAGGGAAAATAGACAGTCGCCGCTAACTTGCAGGGACCAACACCACCGCAGCCGTCCGAGGGACCCGTCCAACCAGCCGCTTGTTTTACCGTGAACTGTGTCATCATCCTTCGGCTGAGTGAGTACCTCCGTGCCGTGCGGCACAGCGCTGCCCCTGCGTCCCTGCACCTCACCAGGCCCCATAACCCGCCTGACACCCTCTCCTACCCCATCACCGGGGCCCCGGGACAACCAACCCCCTACCCACGGAGGGGAGAATAACAACCATAGCTGCTCCCTGTCACCGTCCCCGGGATCCGCATCCGGAGCAGCGGTGGTGTCACCAAAAATCACCACAACCGTGGGTGGCGTCACGGACAATATTCCCAAAACCAAACCACCCCTTTTCACTCACGGGCGAGGAGCGCCGCTCGAGTCCCCGGGATCCGGCCCATCGCTCGAGCCACCGAGCAGCAGCAGCCGCAGAGCAGCGGCAGCCGGACCCGAGCAGTGGGAGAGCGCAGCGTTGCCATCCTCCTCCCCGCCCGCGACAACTTGGCGTCACGAACAGGATCTTACCACTCTGCCGTTGGGTAGAGGTGCGCCTTGTTACCGCCGGAGGTGTCCGGCCGAAAAATTTCAGAAGCCGCCATCTTTGGCGCTGAAAGTTCCCGCTTGAGCGTCTTCTCGAGTAGTGGAGGCGCGAAGGCCAAAACCCCGCCCCGATAGAGGAGGAGCCGAAAAGAGGCTAAGGGGGACGAAATGGCGGATGGCCGCATGTAGCTCGCGGCTATACAAGAGGAGACGTCAGGACCCTGTAGTGATATTGGGATCCTGGAAGGCTCCGTTATCAAGATGCATAACCCAACTCCTAATGAGGAAGCCCCCGCGCCCGGCACGGCGACGTGGCTGAGGGACAGGACCGTTCCGCTGAGTAGCCGTCTGCAGGCCCAAATGCAGCTCCTCTTGGAGGAGTGGGAGACCGACATGGCGGACGTGGTGGCCGCTATGCGGAGATGCGAGATGGAGGAAGATTCGGAGGAGCGGGTAAGGGACCCACGCCCCTGTATTCCTGAGGGATCGGCCGCTGCGGCTGAGGAGCCCGGCCTGCACCCGCTCGTCCTGCCTTCCGTCCCGCTACCCGCGTTAGCTGCTGCCACCCCGCCACTAGGCCCGCTACCCCCGCAACCGATAGCGAAACCCTGCCAAACCGCCCCGGCGGATCAGCCGGTTGCAGACGCTCAGGAGTCCCCTGAATCGCTTCCGTGGGAGCCGCTGGGACCATGGCCCCTGGATGAAGAAATGCCAGAAGCCCCAGCCGCGATCACGCCGTATCCCGAGCCCGGGACCGTGGCATGGATGAAGGCCCGAGTGATAGAGTTCCACCGAAGCCAGCAAAGTCAGATACTCCTTATGATGGAGCAGTGGACCAACGAAGTAGAAGCGCTGGTTGCAACCGCCCCAATGTATGGGAAGAGAGTAGATGCGATGGAGCTAATGGGTAGCCCACGTCCCCATGTCCTACCAGGACGGGTCGCTGCGGCTGGGGGGCCCGGCCCTGTCTCAGCCCTCGTATCATCCTTACCCTCATTCTTGGAGCGCCTCAGCGTTAACCAACCTGACCTACTACCCCACACTGCCGCAGAAGGATCAGATGTGCCGGATGCTGGAGGCCCGGAGGCTGCGGCAGCTGGCGGCAACCCGCCTGACGCAGAAACAAGTGAAAGTAACTCCAGCTCCGATGCTGAGCCTACCCCTGGAAGTGAGGCGGCAAGTGAGCGTCTCCGCTACGTGGGAGAACCGGTGGTGTACTACACTGCGCGAAACGGTGGGAACGGATATCGGGCACCCCTGTCACAGCCGGCATGTCACTGCATGTTTGATGCGCTGGTGGCGGAGGATGGGGCTGCCTCCTCAGAGGACTCGGAGTAAGGGCAGCGGAGCACCGTTGTCCCCGTCCCCGTTGGGACCATCTGTGTTTGTTTTGAAAAGTTTAAAAGTTTTGAAAGATGAAAAATGCTAAGTGAATGGAACCGAACAGTTACCTGATTGTCACTGTGATTGGAAACCGGCCGTTGCCGGCACCGTTGTCCCTGTGGGGACCGTTCTTAAAAAGTTTTTGCATAAGGAACTACTTATGGACAAGCCTGAGAACTTGCAGGGCAACCACAAACATTAGTGGCTTGTAAATAATTATTGTTGTCGCAGCTTCCGACCGTTGCCGCCTCCGGAGAGGCAGATTGGAGGAAGGGCCCGCAGTGGAGCAGGCTGGGGCCCAGCCACCACAGGAACCGGTGGCTAACATCTGGGGGCCCCTGGAAAGGACAGATCCTGCTCGGGTGACTTGGTGCAGGACTGGGGTCAAGGGGTGCTGCCTGTTTTCTTAGGGGCAGCATCAGGGCCAGGTTGCTTGGGTGGGTGAGAGCGGAAGCCGTAACAATTAACCGTTTGAAACCGTTTAAGAAAAGTGCCTCCCGTTGTGGGATGAAGTTAATATAATTGTATATGTGTTACCGTTTTTCTTATCTTTTTACAGAAAAATAAAACCGGTGTTGGACGGGCAGCCCGAGGACGGTCTGCATTTTGCTAAGGGGGAATGTGTCGCCCTGGACAAGCCAGGGGCCACAGAGAACAACACCACAACACACCCCCACATTCCCTGCAGGCATATCAAGGTCAGACACGAAACCCTTGTTGCATTCCTCCAGGGGCTGATGTCCATACCAGGGGGTGGAGCCAGGCGGTTGGTCTCCACCCACCGAGGAGTTCACAGTCCTGGAGGCGGGAAAACCAGGCAGTCTAGTTTGGAGGAGGAAGTGGAAGGACGTAAAGTAGATAGATAGAGTTTGAGAGGCGAAAGTGGAAGGAGAAAAGTGAAGTGGCAGTAGAGCAAGCAAAACTGACTGAGAGCGTCCGGGTGTGTGCCCCGGGCGAGACAGCAAGGTTGGCAGACGGCGGTGACCGTCTGCAGGAGTGGCCGATTGGAGTTGCCGAAAGGACCGTGGACGGGTGGTGGCCCGGCGGTACCGGAACATACACAAAGAGAGGCCAGCACCATTGGCATGGGCCTTTCGGATCCCGGCAAGGCTTGGAGTCGCCGTAATTTGCCAAATCCGTCAGTGAAGGGGACCTCCGGGTTTCCAAACAACTAAGTCCCGATTGAAGGCAAAAGTCCAACCGTATGAGAGGGACACCGCCACCGCCAAGGCACCAGTTCCTCAGGGCCAGCGCCTGCGGGCAAAAAGGGGCTCCTCCGGCCCATATCCAAGCCGGGGAGCGGGTTACCGGTGGGAACCCATCGATACCAACAACCGTACTCAGGTGCAGGGAAAATAGACAGTCACCGCTAACTTGCAGGGACCAACACCACCGCAGCCGTCCGAGGGATCCGTCCAACCAGCCGCTTGTTTTACCGTGAACTGTGTCATCATCCTTGGGCTGAGTGAGTACCTCCGTGCCGTGCGGCACAGCGCTACCCCCGCGTCCCTGCACCTCACCAGGCCCCATAACCCGCCTGACACCCTCTCCTACCCCATCACCAGGGCCCCAGGACAACCAACCCCCTACCCACGGAGGGGAGAATAACAACCATAGCTGCTCCCTGTCACCGTCCCCGGGATCCCCATCCGGAGCAGTGGTGGTGTCACCAAAAATCACCACAACCGTGGGTGGCGTCACGGTCACGGACAATATCCCCAAAACCAAACCACCCCTTTTCACTCACGGGCGAGGAGCGCCGCTCGAGTCCCCGGGATCCGGCCCATCACTCGAGCCACCGAGCAGCAGCAGCCGCAGAGCAGCGGCAGCCGGACCCGAGCAGTGGGAGAGCGCAGCGTTGCCATCCTCCTCCCCGCCCGCAACATATCTATCTATCTCTCTATCCCTCTATCTATCAATCCCTCTATCTATCCCTCTATCTATCTATCTATCTATCCCTCTATCCCTCTATCTATCTATCTATCTATCCCTCTATCTATCTATCTATCTATCTATCCCTCTATCCCTCTATCTATCTATCTATCTATCTATCCCTCTATCTATCTATCTATCCCTCTATCCCTCTATCTATCTATCTATCCCTCTATCTCTCTATCTATCTATCTATCTATCTATCTATCCCTCTATCTATCTATCTATCTATCCCTCTATCTATCTATCTATCTATCTATCTATGTATCTATCTATCTATCCTTCTATCTATCTATCTGTGCTGCCCCTGTGTCAGTGTGGCGCCCTGGACAGGTGGGGCGGGGCCAGGCGGTTGGCCCCATCCACCGAGGAGTTCACAGTCCTGGAGGCGGGAAAGGACAGTAGTTGAGTAGGAGAACAGTTAGGGAGAGTGAAGTGGAAGGAGTGAAGTGGTAGTTGAGGAGCAGACTGTTGTGAATGTTAGTTGTGTTTTGGCTGCTGGGAGGCTCCCTCTGGTGGCCAGGAATGGTTTGGACTTGGACTAGGTGTGTTGTGCAGTGGGTGTTTCCTTTGCTAACTCTCTGCTTATTTAAGTCCTGGTCTGAATGCAGGCTGTTGCCGGATGTCAGTTGTTCTTTGTATCTCCAGCCTGCTTAATCCTGCACATCTATCCCAGATAAGTGCTTGCTCTTTATTTATTGTCTGGTTCTTTTGCTTATCTGGGTATGTCATTTGTTGTGGTTGGTTTCAGTTTATTTCCTTCCAGGGATGTTCCCCTCAGTGGATTGTTGGGGAACTCCCTGCAGTTCTGTATGGAGTATAGCTCCTTTGGGTCATGTGTTTGTGGCTTGTTGAATTTGTTATAATTCTTGTTTTCTGTTCATTGGTATGACAACGGCACCTGGTATAGGACGGAGTTCAGATCGAGCGATCTGAGGGCCTTTTTGTACTATCAGGAAGTTGGTATTTTGCAGGGTTTTTCTCTGGTCACCATCAGTCCCTTTCCTGTCCTTTCCTATTTTAGTCAGCGGGGGCCTCACCTTTTGCTAATCCTGTCATCTACCTGTGTATTGTGTTTTTCCTATATCCCCGCAGTCTTTGAATGTGGGGGGCTTGCTATTCTTGTCTATTTTCTGAGGCAGAGAGTTATTCATCTTTCCTACCTTTAGGATAGTTAGTTCTCCGGCTGGGTTCGCAGTGCACAGGATGTTAGTTCACCCCTCGGCTACTTCTAGTTGTGATGGTTAGTAGGGGATGGCGGCCAGATTAGTTGCCAATGCTCTTGTCACCTTTTTGCCAATGATTTGTGGTGGTCTTCCATGGTTCCGGATCATAACACAGACTGACCGTGTCCGGGTACGTGGCCCGGGCACCCAAGAGCAAGGTTGGCAGACGGTGGTGACCGTCTGCAGGCGAGGCCGATTGACACACAACCGTGAGGACTGGGGACGGGTGGTGGCCCGCCGGTACCGAACCGGGGAGCGAAGAGAAGCCAGCACCATTCGGCAAGGCCTACGGACCCCGACCAGGCTTGGAGTCGCTGTTAAACCGGTCAAATCCGTCAGCGACAGGAACCTCCGGGGTTCCTCAGCAGTAAAGACCCGACTGAAGGCAACCGCTCAACCGTGAAGGGAAATACAGCTACCGCCACAGCTAGAGTTCCCAGGGCCAGAGCCTGCGGGCAAAAAGGGGCTCCTCTGGCAAATACACCGCTGGGGAGCGGGTTACCGGTGGGAAGCCATCGGAGCCGACAACACATCACAGGTGCAGGGAGAGACAGTCACCGCCAACCTACCGGGAGTGACCATCGCAGCCGGCTGCGGGACTCGTCCATCCAGCCGTTTGTTTTACCAGAGACTCCGTTTACGTTATTGGCTGAGTGAGTACCACCGTGCCGCCTGGCACTGCATTGCCGCCCCTGCGACCCTGCACCTCGCCAAACCCCGCCATCCACCTTACAGGCACCATCACCGGGCCCCGGGACCACCAAAAACCCCCTACCCACGGAGGGGAGAGAAACATCTCGGCTGCTCCCAGTCATCGCTCCCGGGATCCCTGTCCAGAGCAGCGGTGGTGTCCCAACCTCACCACAACCGTGGGTGGCGTCACGGACTGACTTCCCAAACCCCAGAAACGATTCCCCTTTCACTCACGGGCAAGGAACGCCGCTCGAGTCCCCGGATCCGGCCCACCGCTCGAGCCACCAGGCAGCAGCAGCAGCTGGACCTGAGCCGCGAGCGCGGTCGAGCAGCGCACCCCCCGCCCGCGACATCAGCAGCCGAGCTGCTCGGATCCGGATTTGCGGTGGTTCGAGGGGCGTCTGGATCCGGGGGTCATGCGGCCACTCCAATGAAGGGGGGTATTTAAAGGGGATGGTGTACTGAGAGTTCGTGACATCACCCGTGGTGTGTGGTAAGGTGGAGTACCACTGCTGCAGCTGGGAGTACCCGGTGGCGATGGAGTGGGCAGCCAGGTGTTTAACTCCTCCCGGGACTCGGTGATGGTGGAGGCACGTTCCGTTGGGGAGGTATGGGTCACTTGCGTACTCACTCTGTCCAATAACACTGACACCGGCAACTTAGTAAACCAAAGTTCTGGACACCGCTGCCGCTGAGGGGAGCTAGTTTGGGTCCCGTTTCTGCTGGTATTTCCTGTTGATCTGTGACCTTTACCTTGACACCTTGTTTTCTTTTAGTTGGTCCCTTTGACTTGAAACTAATCGGGTCCCGCTCCCCAGTGAGGCTAACTGAGGGAGTTTGTCTCATGGTTCACGCTTAGGATTTCCTGGACCGTATGTGGGGAAACTAAGTCCTATCCCCTTCGTTGCGCTAGTACCCCGATTTTAAGCAGGTGGAGAGCGGATCTTGAAGGCTCGGTCCACGTCGGGTGAATTGTCAGGTTGCCTGAACCTACTCCCTGACCTAGGGTCCACGTACACCATCGTGCCCTGGTCCCTGCCCGGTGATGGTACAAGGCCGCCGGCTGTCCTCCACGACAATGCAGTGCCCCTTGTCACGATCCCCTGCGATCGGGGGTCCAGCTCCTACTAGGCCCAGACCACTGTCTGCCACCTAGTAGTTCCAAGGAGCCCAGCTCCTGACCTCATCTCTCCTTCACCTCCAACACTACTCTGGCCTACTCCTGACACTCCTGACCTCCCCTTAAAAACCCCCCAAAGTGGGTGACCCTATTCCACTCAGGCCGTCCACTGGTGTGTCTGGTGGGTGTGGTGCAGAGTGTTCCTGTGCCGCCCCCACGTCAGCAGTCGGGCTGCTCGGATCCGAATTCGCAGTGGCTTGAGGGGTTTTCCGGACCCGGGGGTCGCGCAGACACTCAAATAAAAAGGGACATATATGTACGGGGATTGCTGTAGATACTTTGTGACGCCACCCACGATGTGTGGTAATATGGTGTACTGTTGGGGAGCACCCGGGGATGATGGGATGGCAGCTGGATGTTAACCCCTCCGTGGGTAGGGGTGGATGCCCCGGGGCTCAGGGTCCAGGATACAGGGAGTGATGTGGGCCGGAGGTGGCGTGCCGGGCTGGACCTGGGGATGTTGGTGTACTCACTGTTGAATAATTGCACACGAGTCTGTTGGTAAACCAAGGTGTCAGTGGCCGGCTGCTGCGTTCGGGTGTACTCGGGTACCACACCCGGCTGGTGTACCGATATCCCTTCCTCCGGCAGTTTGGACTTTTTCTCACTTCTGGACAACTCCGTATGGAATGGGGAAGTCCGCTCCTGGTATCTTCTGGTTGGGAGATGTGCCTGCGAAAACTGACCCTTGGGATCTCAGTGGGTGTTTGCGGATACCCTATCCCCCGCGGTGGACTGCCCTTTCGCTCTATCTGGGCTAACACTTCTGGAGCAAGGCCTGCAACCTTGCTCTCGGCCTGGTGAATTAGAGAAGGGGCTTGCAACCCTCTTCTAACTAGGGTCCAGGTACCCCACCTGTGCACGGTTTCCGTACCGGATCTCCGCTGTCAGTACCGGCGGGCTCCAACCCTGCCCAGGTCTACTTTGGATTTCCTGCAACCGGACTCCCATCGCCTTTGGACACGGTCCACTGCTTGCCACCTAGTCAGTAGACCAGGGCCACTACCCTGTCTACCCTCCACTAGGCTCAGCTTTTCTGTCACGCTGTACTCTAAGATGTACAATAGCAGTACAGCGCAGTAATGTGGGACTGAGAGGATTCCTGAAACTATCTGAGAAGGTAGTTAGCTGGTAAACCACTAGGGGGCGTAAAAGTGGAGGAAACGTATGAGCAGGGAATTCCCTAGCAGAGGTAATACTAGTCAAGCCCACCAGATGGCAGTAGAATCGTCAGAAAGCCGTGTCACAACATGAGGTCTTGTAAGTACACAAGGGCAAAGTCTAAACATAGTCAGAGGGAAGCAAATAGTCAGTAGCCGGGAAATCAGAGCCTAGAAGCAAGGGGGAGTGGGAAGACAAGACAGAATAAAGGTAAACAGATAAGGAACGAACAGGGAGACAGCGGGAGAGACACTGATGGAAACAGACAACAGAGGAGGTTAACAGGTCAGGTGAACACGGAGGTCAGGAGGGGGCAGGGCAGACAACAGGTCACTCAAGAGCAGAACACAGCAGAGCCAGAAGTATCACTAGCGAAGTCCAAGAGAAACAGTGCCCTAATAAAGCAGCCTGACCTCCAGAACGAGGCAGGAAGGATTAACCCCTAACGTGACTTGCATCAGAAGTGAAACTAAAAAAAAGGCTCAGCTCCAGCTGAGCCAGGAGTCAATCATGACAGTACCCCCTGCTCAAGGGGGGGCCACCGGACCCCCAGGTTTCCCAGGAAACCTTCTATGAAAGGCACGAGTAAGTCGGTCAGCATGGACAGATCGTGCCGGAACCCAGGATCGCTCCTCCGGTCCGTAACCCCTCCAATGTACCAAGTACTGAAGCGAACTACGGACCCGCCGAGAATCGATGATGCGCTCAATCTCGTGTTCCATCTGACCATCCACCGAAACGGGAGGAGGGGGATGAGGACACTCAGCTCCAGCTGAGCCAGAAGTCAATCATGACATTTTCTCTTGACAGTTTGTCACTGTCACTCCTCTCCACTTGACCTCCAACTTCAAACTCCCAACTTCGACCTCAACTCAGACTAAGACTAACTTGTTCCCGCCCCTGGATCCTGAAGACCCCTAGGTGGCCGCTGCCAATCCGCCTGGTCCTGCCCACTGGTGTGTCCTTCCTACCCTGAGGGGGGTGGCTAGGATTTTGTGGCAGATAGAACCTGGTGTGGGAAGGTGTTATGTAGGGTGTAGTACACTTCTGTGACCACCTGGCGGCGCCAGGGCATCACATTCCTAGGATTTTGATTAGCTGGTTTTGGCAACATCAATGGTTAGGGACCCATAACCAAGGAGGAGGTGGATATTGTACAGAAGGGCAGATTGCACAATACCCTGTGACGACCTGATAGGCCAGGGCGTCACATTTCTATCTTTCCTTCTATCTATCTATCCTTCTATCTATCTATCTATCTATCTATCTATCTATCTATCTATCTATCCCTCTATCTATCCCTCTATCTATCTATCCCTCTATCTAATCCTCTATCTATCTATCTATCTATCTATCTATCTATCTATCTATCTATCTATCCCTCTATCTATCTATCTATCTATCTATCTATCTATCTATCTATCCCTCTATCTATCTATCTATCTATCTATCTATCTATCTATCCCTCTATCTATCTATCCCTCTATCTAATCCTCTATCTATCTATCTATCAATCTATCTATCTATCCCTCTATTTATCTATCATACAATACACAGGTAAAAGACTCCGCCGGCTTTTTCGATAAGCGGCTTTGTAAAAGAAAACTCTAGCGGTTCCATCATCGGCTTAGGCTAAGTTCACATTTCCGTTGTTTTGTATCAGTCACATGCGTCGCTTGACGCATGTGACTGATGCGCTGTTCAACGCTGTACAACGGATGACAAAGAACAGAATTCTTTGTCGGATTCCGTTGTGTGCGGGGGGGGGGGGCGGAGTTCGGGGGGGAGGGGAGCCGAGCGGGGCCGTGGCACTGAGGACGTCAGTGCCGCAGGGACTGCAGGACAGGTGAGTGAGTGTGTGTGTGTGTGTGTGTATACACACATGCTGAATGCTGGAGGGGGCAGAGCCGAGCGGGGGGCGGGGCCAGGCGCTGAGGATGTCAGTGGAAGTGCTGCGGTCTGCATGGCTGGGGACAGGTGAGTGTATGTGTGAGTGAGTGAGTGTGTGTATGTGCATGTATGTATGTATGTATGTATGTGTGTGCACATGCAAAGTGCGGGAGGGGGCGGAGCCGAGCGGGGGACGGGGCCAGGCGCTGAGGATGTCAGTGGAAGTGCTGCGGTCTGCATGGCTGGGGACAGGTGTGTGTGTGTGTGTGTGTGTGTACATACATGTGCGGAGTGCGGGAGGGGGCGGGGCCGAGCGGGGAAGTGTCGGCCTCCCTGCACACGTAACCAGCCTAAATATCGGGTAACAGCAAAGCACCCGATGTTTACCTTGGTTACCCGATATTTACCTTGGATACGGGCCTACACCGCTTAGCGCTGGCTCCTTGCACCATAACCAGGGTAAATATCGGGTAACCAACCAAAGCTGGTGACGTGTGCAGGGAGCCAGAGAGCATGCGCAGCGAAATCCGACGGATCTCGCTGCTCAAAAAACGTTACATGCTGCGTTCCCCCCGCCCGGCGGTCAGTCATTCCACGACTGATCAGTCGGGCGGAGGGTGCAACGCAGCATCATCAGTCACAATCCGCTGCTCATACAAGTCTATGGGAGCAGCGGAATCCGCTAAACGGATTCCGTTGTTTACAAGAGCAGCGGATTGTGACTGATAGATTTTAGCGGAAATGTGAACTTAGCCTTAAAGACGTCATGTGCACAAAGCCTTCGGGGAGTTCCTGGATGAATTGTTCCTTTCCTGAAGAGTTTCCAGAAGTGTTTAGAACAGTTTTGTATTCCTCCTGAAGTGTTTTTTTGCAACCTACCTAGTTTGGAGCACATTTAATCAGGATCCGCTCCAAAGAAGTGACCGGCACTTTACTTTCCTTCCACCAGATCTTCTTCTCGAAACTTGAAGTAGAACAAAAATGGTTAAACTCCTAAACATCTGACCAGTGAATCATTTTAGAATAGGAGTTTTGTTTGAGGACCTTTATGCACAGACACCCAGGGGTACTTTGCACGTGGCGACATCGCTACTGGGATATCGTCGGGGTCAAAACGAAAGTGACGCATGTGGCGCCCTGGACTAGCCAGGTCGTCACAGGTACTACAACACCCCCCCCCACCCTGAGACAGGCACATCAGCCAGACATGAAATCCTTGTTGCCTCCCTCCAGGGGCTGATGTCCACACCAGGTGGGGTGGAGCCAGGCGGTTGGCCCCACCCACTGAGGAGTTCACAGTCCTGGAGGCAGGAAGCAGTAGTGAGTTAAGCTCGGGCAGAGCTCAAGTAGAGAGCAGTTTGGAGTTAATCTCAGCAAGTGAGAGTGAGAGGAGCTACTGGTGGTGTCTGGGTGTGTGGCCCAGGCACTGACAGCAAGATTGGCAGACGGTGGTGGCCGTCTGCAGGAGAGGCAGATCGACGCGGAACCGTAGGACCGGGGGCGGGTGGTGGCCCACCGGTACCGAACCGGGGAGCGAAGTGAAGCCAGCACACACCGGCAGGGCCTGCGAACCCCGACCAGGCTTGGAGTCGCCGTTAAAGAGGTCAAATCCATCAGTGACCGGAACCACAGGGGTTCCCTAGCAACCAAGACCCGATTGAAGGCAACCGTCCGACCAGTAGAAGGAAATACAGCTACCACCACAGCTAGAGTTCCAAGGGCCAGAGCCTGTGGGCAAAAGGGCTCCTCCGGCGCATATACAAGCTGGGGAGCGGGTTACCGTTGGGAAGCCATCGGGACCGAACATACACAAAGGTGCAGGGAAAGACAGCCGCCATCACCTGTCCGGGGAGAGACACTGCAGCCGGCTGCGGGACCCGTCCATCCAGCCGTTTGGTTTACCGGAGACTTTGCCTGTTTGTTGCTGAGTGAGTAAGTGACGCCCTGGGCAAGCCAGGGGTCACAGGTCACAACACCACACACACCCCACATCCCTGCAGGAACACCAAGGTCAGAACACAAATCCTTGTTGCCTTCCTCCAGGGGCTGATGATCACACCAGGGGGTGGAGCCAGGCGGTTGGTCTCCGGCCACCGAGGAGTTCACAGTCCTGGAGGCGGGAAAACCAGGCAGATAGACTTTAGAGTTGAAGGAGTAAACAGTAAAGTGGAGTTTGAGGGTAGAGGAGCTAGTGACAGGAGTGGAAGTGAAAGAAGGAAAGTGACAGTCTGAAAGCCTGAAGTTGGTCCGGGTGTGTGCCCCGGACTGAGACAGCAAGGTTGACAGACGACGGTGACCGTCTGCAGAAGAGGCTGATCGGAGGTTGCCGAAAGGACCGTGGACGGGTGGTGGCCCGGCGGTACCGGAGCGGTATACAAAGAACAGTCAGCACCAGTGGCAGGGGCCTTTCGGATCCCGGCAAGGCTAGGAGTCGCCGAATTTGCCAAATCCGTCAGTGAAGGGGACCTCCGGGTCTCCTAGCAGCAAAGTCCCGAGTAAAGGCAACCGTCCAACCGTGAAGGGGAGACACCGCCACCGACAAGGCACCAGTTTCCCAGGGCCAGCGCCTGCGGGCAAGAGTGGGGCTCCTCCGGCCCATATCCAAGTCGGGGAGCGGGTTACCGGTGGGAATCCATCGCTACCAAAGACTATACTTAGGTGCAGGGAAGAGACCGTCACCGTTAACTGCAGGGAACATCAGCACTGCAGCCGTCCGAGGGACCCGTCCAACCAGCCGTTTGTTTACCGTGAACTGTGTCATCATCCTTGGGCTGAGTGAGTACCTCCGTGCCGCGCGGCACAGCGCTGCCCCTGCGTCCCTGCACCTACACAGGCCCCATAACCCGCCTGTCCACCACCCTAACCCCTGTCATCGGGCCCCGGGACCACCAAACCCCCTACCCACGGAGGGGCAAACCAACATCTAGCTGCTCCATACCACCACTCCCGGGATCCCCAGACAGAGCAGCGGTGGTGTCCACACAATCACAACAACCGTGGGTGGCGTCACGGACATTAATCAAATTCCCCCACCAACAAATCAATCAACCCCTTTCACTCACGGGCGAGGAGCGCCGCTCGAGACCCCCGGGATCCGGCCCACCGCTCGAGCCACCACAGAGCAGCAGCAGCCGGACCCGAGCAGTGGGGTGAGCGTAGTGTTGACACCCTCCTCCCCGCCCGCGACAACTTGGCATCACGAACAGGATCTTACCACTCTGCCGTCTGGTAGAGGTGCGCCTTGTTACCGCCGGAGGTGTCCGGCCAGAAAATTTCAGAAGCCGCCATCTTTGGTGCGAAAAGTCCCCGCTCGAGCGTCTTCTCGAGTAGTGGAGGCGCGAAGGCCAAAACCCCGCCCCGATAGAGGAGGAGCCGGAAAAAGGCTAAGGGGGACGAAATGGCGGATGGCTGGATGTAAGCGCAGCTATAAAAGCAGGGACGCCAGGACCCTGCGCCCATCTTGTTCCTGGGAGAGACCGCCAGCAACATGTGGATGCCGTCCAGAAGCACCGTAGCCCCCGCGCCAGGGACCGCGGCGTGGGTGGAGATCCAGACCGCGCAGCTCTACCAGAGGCTGCAGGTCAAGATGCAGCTCCTCATGGAGGAGTGGGAGACCGACATGGCGGATGTCATAGCGGCCGTGCAGAGACGCGAGGAAGAAGCTGAGGAAGGGAGGGTGAGTGACCCACGCCCCGATGCCCTTGAAGGGCCGGTCATCGCGGCTGCGGGACCCGGTCCAGACCCTCTCACTCTGCTGCCTCCCTCACCACCCGTCCCGGAAGCTGTGACCCCGCCACTAGGCCCGCTGCCACCGCAACTGGTAGCGATACCCAGCATGCCCGCCCCAGCGGGCCGACCTGCAGCCGGAGCCAGTAGCCGCCCGGAGGTGCTGCCGTGGAAGGTCCCGAAACCCGAACCGGAGGTGTCCCCCGAGAAGTCCCCCGAGCCGGAGCCGATAGTCCGCTCCGTGCCGAAGGCCCAGCAGCGGAAAGCCCCTGTGTTCATCCCCCACACCTCGGCTGAGGTTGCGCCGGGTTGCCGCTGCAAGGCGGCGTCCAAGGCCAAGACACCGCGGGACCTGCCACCCAGATCCCTAACAGTGGGCAGCGTCCAAAATGTCCCGCGGGGCCCGACCCGTGCGCCGGAGCTCGCAGCAGCGCCGTACTGGGACAGGGAGCCGGTACCGTTGGGCCTGGAGATCGAGGAGAGGGAGAAAAGGAAAGCGGAACTGGTGGCCCGTGCAATCAGAGAAAAGGAGAGCCTGAGACAAGCGACTTTCCGTGTCCGGGGCCCGCTGTATGAGGGGCAGGTGAGGCGGTTTGATGTCCGCCGGGGCTATGGATTCATACATGAACCGGGCCTGGAGGCCGAAGTGTTTATAGCCCGGCGGGATGTGAATGCTCATCTGCCAGAGGAGCACCCCGGTCGGAACCTGATGCCGGGCGACTTGGTCCAGTACACCCGGCACTGTGGAGAGAGGGGGTGGTTTGCCCTAGATGCAAAGTTGAGGGGCAGCCAGGAGGCCCGTGTGAGCACTGCACCCCCTCCCTCAGGTGATGTCGAGGACTCTGAGTGATGGCAGCGGAGCACCGTTGTCCCCGTCCCCGTTGGGACCACCAGTGTGTCTGTTTAAAAGTTTGAAAATGATGATAAGTGAAATGGAACCGAGAAAGTAACCTGATTATCCTACCGTGATTTGCAACCGGCTGTTGCCGGCACCGTTGTCCCTGTGGGGACCGTTTGAAAATTTATTTGGCATAGGAACTCCTATGGACAAGCCCGTGAACTTGCAGGGCAACCACAAACGTTAGTGGCTTGTAAATATTATGTTTTTGTTGCAACTGCCACCGTACCGCCTCCGGAGAGGCAGGTTGGAGGGAGGGCCCGCAGCAGAGCCGGCTGGGGCCCAGCCACCACAGGAACCGGTGGCTACCCTCTGGAGGGGAAGGACAGATCCCGCTCGGGTGACTTGGTTCAGGACTGGGGTCAAGGGGTGCTGCCTGTTTCTTAGGGGCAGCATCAGGGCCAGGTTACTTGGGTGGGGGAGAGCGGCAGCAGCAACCGTTTAAAATGTTACCGTAATGTTTAAGAAAAGTGCCTCCCGTTGTGGGATGATGTTATTTTACTCGTATGTGTTGTTTTTATCTTTTCAGAAAAAAAAAAAAAAGGAAAATAAAACCGGTGTTGGACGGGCAGCCCGAGGACGGTCTGCGTTTTGCTAAGGGGGAATGTGACGCCCTGGGCAAGCCAGGGGTCACAGGTCACAACACCACACACACCCCACATCCCTGCAGGAACACCAAGGTCAGAACACAAATCCTTGTTGCCTTCCTCCAGGGGCTGATGATCACACCAGGGGGTGGAGCCAGGCGGTTGGTCTCCGCCCACCGAGGAGTTCACAGTCCTGGAGGCGGGAAAACCAGGCAGATAGACTTTAGAGTTGAAGGAGTAAACAGTAAAGTGGAGTTTGAGGGTAGAGGAGCTAGTGACAGGAGTGGAAGTGAAAGAAGGAAAGTGACAGTCTGAAAGCCTGAAGTTGGTCCGGGTGTGTGCCCCGGACTGAGACAGCAAGGTTGACAGACGATGGTGACCGTCTGCAGGAGAGGCTGATCGGAGGTTGCCGAAAGGACCGTGGACGGGTGGTGGCCCGGCGGTACCGGAGCGGTATACAAAGAACAGTCAGCACCAGTGGCAGGGGCCTTTCGGATCCCGGCAAGGCTAGGAGTCGCCGAATTTGCCAAATCCGTCAGTGAAGGGGACCTCCGGGTCTCCTAGCAGCAAAGTCCCGAGTAAAGGCAACCGTCCAACCGTGAAGGGCAAACACCGCCACCGCCAAGGCACCAGTTTCCCAGGGCCAGCGCCTGCGGGCAAGAGTGGGGCTCCTCCGGCCCATATCCAAGTCGGGGAGCGGGTTACCGGTGGGAATCCATCGCTACCAAAGACTATACTTAGGTGCAGGGAAGAGACCGTCACCGTTAACTGCAGGGAACATCAGCACCGCAGCCGTCCGAGGGACCCGTCCAACCAGCCGTTTGTTTACCGTGAACTGTGTCATCATCCTTGGGCTGAGTGAGTACCTCCGTGCTGCGCGGCACAGCGCTGCCCCTGCGTCCCTGCACCTACACAGGCCCCATAACCCGCCTGTCCACCACCCTAACCCCTGTCATCGGGCCCCGGGACCACCAAACCCCCTACCCACGGAGGGGCAAACCAACATCTAGCTGCTCCATACCACCACTCCCGGGATCCCCAGACAGAGCAGCGGTGGTGTCCACACAATCACCACAACCGTGGGTGGCGTCACGGACATTAATCAAATTCCCCCACCAACAAATCAATCAACCCCTTTCACTCACGGGCGAGGAGCGCCGCTCGAGACCCCCGGGATCCGGCCCACCGCTCGAGCCACCACAGAGCAGCAGCAGCCGGACCCGAGCAGTGGGGTGAGCGTAGTGTTGACACCCTCCTCCCCGCCCGCGACAAGTACACCCGTGCCATCCAGAACCGCGCCGCGCTGTCCCTGCAACCCTGCACCTCGCCTGCCCTGCCTCCCAGTGTCACCACCGGGCCTCGGGACCACCAACCCCTACCCACGGAGGGGGAAAACAACATCCCAGCTGCTCCCTACCAACGCTCCCGGGATCCCCGTCACCAGCAGCGGTGGTGCCCACCTTCACCACAACCCGTGGGTGGCGTCACGGACTAAATCCCCAAACCAAACCACCCCTTTCACTCACGGGCGAGGAGCGCCGCTCGAGTCCCTGGATCCGGCCCACCGCTCGAGCCACCGAGGAGCAGCAGCAGCAGCAGCGCCGGACCCAAGCGTTAGCAAGCGCAGCGCCTCCCCGCCCGCGACACGCACATCCGGCGCCGGTAACAACATCGCAACGTGTAAAGCCTAGATGCGGCAATAAACGATTGCAAAAGCGTCGTAAATCAGCGATCTGTGTAGCGTCGGTCATTTTCATAATGTCGCACCAATAGGAGATACAATGTTGTTCCTCGTTCCTGCGGCAGCACACATCGATGTGTGTGAAGCCGCAGGAGTGAGGAACTTCTCCTTACTTGCCTCCACCGGCTATGCGGAAGGAAGGAGGTGGGCGGGATGTTTACGTTCTGCTCATCTCGGCCCCTCCGCTTCTATTGGCCGCCTGCCGTGTGACGTCGCTGTGATGCTGCACGACCTGCCCCCTTAGAAAGGAGGCGGGTCGCCGGCCAGAGCGACGTCAGAGGGCAGGTAAATGCGTGTGAAGCTGCCGTAGCGATAATGTTCGCTACGGCAGTATTCACAAGATATCGCATGTGCGACAAGGGCGGGTACTATCGCGCTCAGCATCGCTATCATCGGCTAGCGATGTCGCAACGTGCAAAATACCTCTCAGGTCTCATTCAGACATCCATGGAAATTGGTCAGCGCATGGACCGTAGTGCACAGACTGATCGCGAGTCTCCTGCCCAAATTCATCAGCCTTGTGAATTCGGGGTAGGGGACTCACAGTCCATAAATTGTGGTCCATGCGCAGATGTGACGCCCTGGACTAGCCAGGTAGTCACAGGTAGTCCCTTGCACAAACACCTGCACCTAAAAAGGTACCAGCAGCCAACCTTAAAACCCTGAGTCACCCCTCTCAGGTTCTGACGTTCACACCCGGGGCGGAGCCAAGCAGTTGGCCACGCCCACCAAGGAGTTCGGATGGCCTGAGGCGGGAAAACACACGGAGATCTGTTTTGGAGGTGAAAGGGAGAGGAAAGGAGAGGAGTAGGGAGAGAGTTAGGAGATGAAGACATCTGTCAGGGATCTGGGTCGGAGCCCGGATACCCTGTGGTCAGGAGGCAGACGGTGGTTGCCGCCTGCAGGAGCTGGGATTACAGCTGGTGGAACCGTAAGGGACCGGGTAGTGGCCCGCCGGTACCGAACCGGGGAACCGATTGGAAACCGGAGCACCAGGAGGGGTACTCATACCCAGTACGAGGCCCAGAAGCCACTGGACCGAGTCGAAATTCACTGATTTGGGTCTGGACTTTAGGTCCTTTCCCATCCAAGACCCGACTGAAGACAACACCCAACCAGAGGAATAGAAAGCCACCGCCCAGGCATCGAGATTCCCACGGGCCAGCGTCTGCGGGCAAACGGGCTCTACCGGCATACATAAAGCTGGGGAGCGGACTACCGTTGCTCAGTCATAGGAGTCATCCTTTCTACCTAAAGTGAGGTGCAGGAGAAAGGCGGAACCCACCAACCTAGAAAGGGGAGAAGCGCAGCCGGCTGCGGGCATCGTCCACCATCTTGTTTGGTTTACCAGAGACTCCGGTGTGTCTGTGATAGTGAGTACAACAGTGCCCTCGGGCTGCGCACCGCACCCACCGACACGCCAGCACGCATCCATCCCCCCTCCTCAGCAAACCTCGGGCCCCCGGGACCATCACACCCCCTACCCACGGAGGGGTCAGCATCAAGCTGCGCAACACCGTCCCCGGGAGTCTAGTCAACGGCAGCGGTGGTGTCCATCCATTCACCACAACCCGTGGGTGGCGTCACAAACTTAATCCCCAAACAACTGCGGCCTCGGCCGTGGACCAACCCACCGAACACCACCCCTCACGTAGCGCCAGCATTCCCTTCAGAGTGACGTGACCCCCGGGTCCGGGAGGAGCTCGAGCCACCCACCGATGAGCACGGATCCAAGCGGCTCGGCAGCCGGCCGAGCCCCGGGGCGGTGCACAGACATTCAGACATCCATAAAAATGGTTCCTCACATGGACCATAGTGCACAAACTGGCCACGAGTCTCCTGCCCTACTCAGCAGCCTCGTAAATTCAGGCAGGGGACTCATGGTTAGTCCATAAATTACGGTCCATGTGCAGACCAATTTTCACGAACATCGGAATGAGCTCTATAGCTGCATTCACATGTCTGTATTTCATTGTCCGTGTATGGACCCCAACCCCCAGACCAGCTGCAAGACTCCTGACCAGAACCAGCAACCTAATATCTGTTTGTCCAGGTGAGGAGACCCATGGTCGGTCCGAAGACTCATGGTCTGATATTAAGCCTAAATTATGGAACTGCTCTTTTTTATTTTTTTGCATTTGTATTCATTTTAGATTACTGCTTGTGATCTTCTCATTTTTCTTGGTTCCTCTCATTGCTTTTCTCCGCAGACCGTCTGTGCATTGTGATCGATGGGTGGTTGAAGCAGGTGGACGCCGGAAATGGTCATGTTTATGGTGTCAATAATTATGACGACGTATATCACCTGGTGAACGGTATCTGGCAGCAGCTTCCTGGGAAGCTGATACACGTGACGGCTGGTCTGGCCGGTGTCTGGGGAGTCACCAGGCTTCAGAATGTCTACAAATTAGTATATGACACTTGGCTGCTGATGTCAGGTAAGAAGACCCCTGACGTGTCTTGTGGCGTCCTGGGGTTGCACCATTTTTTACCCTCGCCATGAAAATTTAGAGGCAACTATAGTAATGTATGCCTACAGGAGACTAAAGGCTGCTTTACATGCTCGTGAAAGCACCCGCCCCGTCATTTGTGCGTCACGGGCAAATCGATGCCCGTGGCGCACAATATCGCTAGTACGCGTCACACATCGACGTCGCTGTGGCCGGCTAACAACCTCTTTTTTAAGGGGGAGGTTCGTGCTACGTCACAGCGACGTCACATAGTGGCCACCCAATAGAAGCGGAGGGGCGGAGAGCAGCCGCATAAATGACACGCCCACCTCGTTGCCGGAGGACGCAGGAACACTGTTGTTTGTCGTTCCCGGGGTGTCACATGTAGCGATGTGTGCTGCCTCAGGAACGACCAACAACCTGCGTCCAGAATGAGCAACGTTATTTTGAAAATGAACGAAGTGTCAACGATCAACGATTTGGTGAGTATTTGGGATCGTTAGCGGTCGCTGGTGTCACACGCAACGTCACTAACGAGGCCGGATGTGCGTCACGAATTCCGTGACCCCAAGACAAGAGGAAAAAGACATTGCACATGACCGCACAACCTAGATATAAATTTTAGCACCTTTATTTAAGAACACTTGTACACTATAAAAACAATTAAAACATGGACATACTGCCGAAACCAGGCACCAAGAGATATTATAATAAGATAAAGTCAAAATCCCTTATAATCGTGCAATTTATATATATACTACGGGAATAAGAAAAGCCTGCAACCACCTAAATAGCATGCATGACGTCCCGTACAGTGGATTGTATAGTGTATAGATATTCACATATGCAAGCAATAACAGTACGGGCGTCATAAATCACAGCAGGTTCTATGCAACACAAAAAGGCTAGCCAGCCCAAGCATGGAAGAGGCATATATGCAAGAAACATAGCAATTGATAATATGGCCTGAAGAGTATCATATGTGCTCTATATAATCAGATGGAACCTAAGCAAAAATCTGCCCAATCAAACCCATACAGGCATAAGATAGTATTTAGCTCAATCCCAGATCAGGAGGATAGCCAATAGCCCACCTAGGGTTAGCATACCCAGGAAGGATAAGGATAGAGACCTGCAGCAAGAGCTGGTGGAAGCAAGGCAACCACAGACCGTGGCAATTAAAGGGTGGGTACGCTGGAGATCCCATGCGTATCGCCGCTGCTGCGGCTTTGTCAGGGAAAGGAAGAGTAAAAGTGTACTGGAAAACAAGGCTATTTAAAGGTAAGTAAGTAGTGTCACCTGTGTCATGACGCTGGCGCGGTCCGGACCATGTGTATAATGTTAGACGCGGGCGCATGCGCAGTATGCATGGACGGCAAGTCAGGAGGCTCAAAATAGTATCAATGCGTTATATTCGCAAGCACATGCGCGGTGCACATAGAAGGTGAACGGGGAAGGGCACAGTAGTGCCCGTATATTATATTCGTTGGCACAAGCGCGATGTGCATGTATACAAAAAGAGAAAAGAGGAAAAAGGCACCGCTGGTGCGATCAGGACAAGCGCCTCCAAAGCAGAGGGAGCGGGAAGGGGGGAATAGGGGGGAATTCACTTACACTCATAAGTGTGTAAGCATGGTAAACCTGCAGTAGCCCTAGGGGGTCAGGTAACCCGTGCTAACGATGTCTAATTAGCCATAATATTTATAGAAAGCAAACCAAAACTGCTAGAATTGGAAATATATAGCGTGGCCAAAAAATAGTGCCACGTTACAAAGCCATCAAACCACAACAAGAATTAATGAAAGTGGCTAGATGGCCTGTAAAATATAATATATACAGTTACAGATGTAAACAATATTTAATGGAGAGCCAGCAAAAGATATATACATATAACCGTGAAATTCCTGCAAGGACCAACACTGCACGAGGACCCCTGGAAGGGAAGGGAATTAAACATTTATGCAGCAATTTCATATACATGTGTAATTCAATTTAAGGACCAAGATTTTTTCAAAACATTTTATGTAAAAATGAACAGAACCAATATCCCTTGGTATGAGGAGAATAGTCCATAGAATACTGCTTAAAGGAAATACGTAAGATAGCCATAAAGCTTAAGGGCCAGACAAGTCATAATGTCCAGTGAGAGTCAAATTCAATGGATCCATCAGATGAAAACTCATCCCCAGAAAAAAAGGGGGGGAGGATATGCATATGTGGAACCATAGGCAACAAAGAGAAGTGCATGTGGGATGCAAATGGACGAAAAGGAGGGCCATCGACGACGAACTCAGGAAAGGTCCTAAAGGCCGACAAATCCAGCTATAACAGATGTTCCATAGGGCTCCAAGAGGTCCATGCTGCCAAAAGAGGTCCTAGAGGACAAGTTTACTTTGATCAAAGATCTGTATCTCTTTTGTAGGCGACTAACTCTTCAAGTTCTTTTCAAGAAACCGGAGGTCATCGACTCTTTGGAACCGGATGAACAGCAAGTTTTTCGTGACTTGTTGCTGTGACGCCCTGGCCCCCAGGGGTCACAGGTAACATCACACACACATACCCCAGCCCTTGTGAGGACATTTCCGTTACCCGAAAGGGAGACCTGATGCCTCCCTCAGGGCAAGTAGAGCACACCAGATGGGCGGAGCCAGGCGGAGTGAGTGCCACCGCCAAGGGCCAAGCACCCGACGAGCCAGCGCCTGCGGGCAACCGAAGGCTCTTCCTGCAGCTAAACGCCGGGGAGCGGGCTACCACTATCTAGGCAGGGGAGCCGAAAAGTGAACAAAAGGTGCAAGGGAAAGGGGCCGCCATCAGCCTCACAAGGGACACAGGCAGCCGGCTGCGGGACTCGACCATCCCCGAACTTTGGTTTACCAGTGACTCTGAGTGCAAATTAATCGTGAGTACATCAGTGCCACTCGGGCACGGCACCGCACCGCAGCGCGGCACCTTGCACCACGACACCCAACATCGCCTGTCCCACCACCGGGCCCCGGGACACACTGCCCCTGCCCACGGACGGGTTAACACCAAGGCTGCGCCACAACACCGTGCCCCGGGAGCCCCCGCCATCATCCGCAGCGGTGGTGCCAGCTATCACCACGACCCGTGGGTGGCGTCACGACTCACCCCGCTCCACAGTCCCACCACCTCCCCTCTAACAGAGCGACGTGGCCCCCGGTCCGGGAGGCGCTCGAGCCACCGACGCGTACCCGAGCCCGAATTCGAGCAGCTCAGCGGCTGCAGCCGAGCCCCTCTCAGGGCGGTACATTGGAACTATTGCAGGAGAATGACAATGACACCAGCAGGGGTAAGTTTCCTTATAAGAACAAATCTTGTGTTACCCCCTCATTCTCCATTGAACCATCAATTAAATTGTTTTTTGGGTTGGTTAAAACCGACTTTCTGGATCTACCAGTTGGCAACCCTAGGGCCCCCAATCTTACCATCCAAGAGAAGAAGGCCATTAACAACCTTAAGACCAACAGTAATTTGGTCATTAAGGAGGCAGATAAAGGGGGCAATGTAGTGATTTCGCCCATAAACATGTACTTAGAGGAGGCCTATAGGCAACTGAACAACTCTGCTTATTATATCAACCACGTGTGCAGGAAACACGTCAGGCCGGGTGGTAACCAGGTAGCGTTGACCGGAAGACCGCCACGAAAGTGCCCTGTCGGCCACGTGTGTAGGACACGTCAGGCCGAGCGGTCCTCCGATTAGCGTTTCTGGCCACCTCTCGACTGGCCACGTGTGTGTAGGACACGTCAGGCCAGATGGGTACACCAGTAGCGTTGACCGGGAAGCCGAGGAGGATAAGGAACACCCTGTTAACTCCACAGGGGTCCTGGGGTACGCTGTCCGTGCGCGTAGGGGGCACAACCGGACAGGTGGCGCAGCAGGTGCGTTGTCCGTGTGCGTAGGGGGCACAATCGGACAGGTGGCGCAACAGGTGCGTTGTCCGTGTGCGTAGGGGGCACAATCGGACAGGAAGCACAGCAGCCACAGCCCAGTTAATGCCACTGGGCTGCTATAGCAAGACTGGAACGGCAGGAGGGAAGCACGGCGCCTGACCCTGATGTGCCGAGCCACGAATCTTGGCGTGACAGGCACCGTTCGCCTAACCCTACCTACTGCTTCCCAACATAGGCTTATGCCGCAATGAGGCTCTAACATGGAGGTGTGCTCTGACTGAGCAAAAGTGAAGACTGCGCACCTCCATGTTGTCTCCAGCCCCTTTTATAACCTGGGTCCGCCCCAAACCCAGGGTGGAACCACCAAGGTCCAATAGCAGAGTGCTATGTCATCAGTGATGTCACATGCGACCTATCCGGAACCGCCACGTCATTGATGACCTCATGGCAGCCACGCCCCAAACACTTCAACAGTCATCGTCTGACGACCAATACTGAGGTGCCAGATCATAGGGGCGGGCCTCTGCGAGCCAGTCCGGAGTTGCCACGTCATCAGGACACCTGACACCCTCTGCCCTATCAGGACCTGCCACCTCACAGACATGCTCAGTGAGGTCCTTACCAAACCTAGCCTCTGATGCACTAAGTGCCTGAGCATGCTCAGTAGCCTGAGCCACAGGCTTAGAAAGCAGACTATCAGTTTGAGCATGCTCAGTAGGCACATCCCAGAACTTAGACACAGCACGAAGTTCAAGTACCTGTGCAAAGAGGCTGTTAGGGTTAATTGTGGGAGCATGCTCAGTAGCCTGAACTGTGGACTTAGTCTCAGACATAACACAAACAGGCTGAGCATGCTCACTAGGCAAAACACCGGGCTTAGACTCTGGCTGGGGTAAATCGGTGCACGCATGCGCACTAGCCGCCTCTCCACACTTAGACCCCTTCCCTTCCAGGGGTCCTCGTACACTGTTGGTCCTTGCAGGAATTTCACGGTTATATGAATATATCTTTTGCTGGCTCTCCATTAAATATTGTTTACATATATAACTGTATATATTATATTTTACAGGCCATCTAGCCACTTTCATGAATTCTTGTTGTGGTTTGATGGCTTTGTAACGTGGCACTATTTTTTGGCCACGCTATATTTCCAATTCTAGCAGTTTTGGTTTGCTTTCTATAAATATTATGGCTACTTAGACATCGTTAGCACGGGTTACCTGACCCCCTAGGGCTACTGCAGGTTTACCATGCTTACACACTTATGACTGTAAGTGAATTCCCCCCTATTCCCCCCTTCCCGCTCCCTCTGCTTTGGAGGCGCTTGTCCTGATCGCACCAGCGGTGCCTTTTTCCTCTTTTCTCTTTTTGTATACATGCACATTGCTCTTGTGCCAACGAATATAATATACGGGCACTACTGTGCACTTCCCCGTTCACCTTCTATGTGCACCGCGCTTGCGAATATAACGCATTGATACTATTTTGAGCCTCCTGACTTGCCGTCCATGCATACTGCCCATGCGCCCGCGTCTAACATTATACACATGGTCCGGACCGCACCAGCGTCATGACACAGGTGACACTACTTACAGTGCCTACAAGTAGTCTTCAACCCCCTGCAGATTTAGCAGGTTTGATAAGATGCAAATAAGTAAGAGCCTGCAAACTTCAAACAAGAGCAGGATTTATTAACAGATGCATAAATCTTACAAACCAACAAGTTATGTTGCTCAGTTAAATTTTAATAAATTTTCAACATAAAAGTGTGGGTCAATTATTATTCAACCCCTAGGTTTAATATTTTGTGGAATAACCCTTGTTTGCAATTACAGCTAATAATCGTCTTTTATAAGACCTGATCAGGCCGGCACAGGTGTCTGGAGTTATCTTGGCCCACTCCTCCATGCAGATCTTCTCCAAGTTATCTAGGTTCTTTGGGTGTCTCATGTGGACTTTAATCTTGAGCTCCTTCCACAAGTTTTCAATTGGGTTAAGGTCAGGAGACTGACTAGGCCACTGCAACACCTTGATTTTTTCCCTCTTGAACCAGGCCTTGGTTTTCTTGGCTGTGTGCTTTGGGTCGTTGTCTTGTTGGAAGATGAAATGACGACCCATCTTAAGATCCTTGATGGAGGAGCGGAGGTTCTTGGCCAAAATCTCCAGGTAGTCCGTGCTATCCATCTTCCCATGGATGCGGACCAGATGGCCAGGCCCCTTGGCTGAGAAACAGCCCCACAGCATGATGCTGCCACCACCATGCTTGACTGTAGGGATGGTATTCTTGGGGTCGTATGCAGTGCCATCCAGTCTCCAAACGTCACGTGTGTGGTTGGCACCAAAGATCTTGATCTTGGTCTCATCAGACCAGAGAACCTTGAACCAGTCTGTCTCAGAGTCCTCCAAGTGATCATGAGCAAACTGTAGACGAGCCTTGACATGACGCTTTGAAAGTAAAGGTACCTTACGGGCTCGTCTGGAACGGAGTCCATTGCGGTGGAGTACGTTACTTATGGTATTGACTGAAACCAATGTCCCCACTGCCATGAGATCTTCCCGGAGCTCCTTCCTTGTTGTCCTTAGGTTAGCCTTGACTCTTCGGACAAGCCTGGCCTTGGCACGGGTGGAAACTTTCAAAGGCTGTCCAGGCCGTGGAAGGCTAACAGTAGTTCCATAAGCCTTCCACTTCCGGATGATGCTCCCAACAGTGGAGACAGGTAGGCCCAACTCCTTGGAAAGGGTTTTGTACCCCTTGCCAGCCTTGTGACCCTCCACGATCTTGTCTCTGATGGCCTTGGAATGCTCCTTTGTCTTTCCCATGTTGACCAAGTATGAGTGCTGTTCACAAGTTTGGGGAGGGTCTTAATTAGTCAGAAAAGGCTGGAAAAAGAGATAATTAATCCAAACATGTGAAGCTCATTGTTCTTTGTGCCTGAAATACTTCCTAATACTTTAGGGGAACCAAACAGAATTCTGGTGGTTTGAGGGGTTGAATAATAAATGACCCTCTGAATAAACTTTTCACAATTTAAAAAAAAAATAAAAAAAGAAATAACATTCTTGTTTGGTGCATTTCACACTTCCAGGCTGATCTACAGTCCAAATGTCACAATGCCAAGTTATTCCGAATGTGTAAACCTGCTAAATCTGCAGGGGGTTGAATACTACTTGTAGGCACTGTACTTACCTTTAAATAGCCTTGTTTTCCAGTACACTTTTACTCTTCCTTTCCCTGACGAAGCCGCAGCAGCGGCGATACGCGTGGGATCTCCTGCGCACCCACCCCTTAATTGCCACGGTCTGTGGTTGCCTTGCTTCCACCAGCTCTTGCTGCAGGTCTCTATCCTTATCCTTCCTGGGTATGCTAACCCTAGGTGGGCTATTGGCTATCCTCCTGATCTGGGATTGAGACAAATACTATCTTATGCCTGTATGGGTTTGATTGGGCAGATTTTTGCTTAGGTTCCATCTGATTATATAGAGCACATATGATACTCTCAGGCCATATTATCAATTGCTATGTTTCTTGCATATATGCCTCTTCCATGCTTGGGCTGGCTAGCCTTTTTGTGTTGCATAGAACCTGCTGTGATTTATGACGCCCGTACTGTTATTGCTTGCATATGTGAATATCTATACACTATACAATCCACTGTACGGGACTTCATGCATGCTATTTAGGTGGTTGCAGGCTTTTCTTATTCCCGTAGTATATATATAAATTGCACGATTATAAGGGATTTTGACTTTATCTTATTACTAGCTGTACTACCCGGCTTCGCCCGGGTTAATAACTGCTGTTAACAAAATAGAATGTATTAACAAAAATATATTCTGCACACAAAAAACACAAAACAAATAGATATAAATGTAATTATAATGCCTACTCCCCCTCTGTATATCTCTCTCTCTCTCTATCTCTTTGTCTGTCTGTCTCTTTCCCTGTCTGTCTCTGACTGTCTCTGTCTCTTGCTCTGTCTGTCTCAATCTCTTTCCCTGTCTGTCTATCTCTGTCTCTTTCCCTCTTTTTCCCTGTCTGTCTCTTTCCCTCTCTTTCCCTGTCTGTCTCTTTCCCTCTCTTTCCCTGTCTGTCTCTTTCCCTCTTTCTCTTTCCCTGTGTCTGTCTCTTTACCTGTCTTTGTCTGTCTCTTACCCTGTCTGTCTCTTTCCCTTTCTTTCCCTGTCTGTTTCCCCGTGTCTGTCTCTGTCTCTTTATCTGTGTCTGTCTCTTAACCTGTCTCTCTCTTTCCCTCTCTTTCCCTGTCTGTCTCTTTCCCTGTCAGTCTGTCTCTTTGTCTGTCTCTTTGTGTCTGTCTCTTATCCTGTCTATGTCTGTTTCTTACCCTGTCTGTGTCTGCCTCTTTCCCTGTCTGTGTCTGTCTCTTTCCCTGGCTGCATTGTGACACGCCAACATTCCATATAAGGGCGTGGTTGTGCATTCTTCTGGCTGCACTGTGGCTCCCAGCTCCATTCGCTTTAATGGAGGCAGGTTTTTTGGCGAATAACTGTAAAGCGCAGGGTTAAAATTTCCCCTCAAAACATAGCCTATGACGCTCTCAGGGTCCAGACGTGTGAGTGTGCAAAAGTTTGTGGCTGTAGCTGCGACGGTGCAGATGCCAATCCCGGACATACACACACACACACACACACACACACACACATTCAGCTTTATATATTAGATAATATCTGTGGGTGCCTGGTTTTGGCAGTATGTTCTTGTTTTAATTGTTTTTATAGTGTACAAGTGTACTTAAATAAAGGTGTTAAATTTATATCTAGGTTGTGCGGTCATGTGCAATGTCTTTTTCCTCTTGTCTTCTGATAATTATTTTTCATTGCATTTCCAGCAACTTTCTTTTTAAACATATGCTGTTGTAGTGCACTCCTCTTTCCTTCCTTCTTCATTTCCGTGACCCTAGCGATATCTCGTTAGCAATGTCGCTGCGTGTAAAGTGGCCTTTAGATATTGGGATTGGGTCATGTGGTTTCTGGCAATAGAAGGTCACAGCGCTTGGTTGCGCAAAATGCTCCCTGACCTTCTATTGTTTCTGCTGTCAGTATTCATTGTAATAGATAGCTTTCCTGATGGATTAATCTCTCTCCCTTTAGGATCCAGCAGGAGCTCGTCTTCCCTCCAGCTGCTTGATCATCAGTATTCTCTTGATGCTTAAATACTCCCTTCTTCCCTGGACTGGTGCTGGTGATATTATTCAGTTAATTATAGCTCTAGTTGCAAGCAGGAGGCTTGCTTTCATCTGTAGTATTGTTGCTGAACTCTTACTATGATAAGTAGTTCATGCTTTTTCCCCCATATGTCCTCTTTGTGTCTTCCTTTAACGTTTAGTGGTGTTGATGAAGAGCTCATCCCACCCGCTCCCTATTTAGGGTCCAGCACCAGGGTTACCTAGGGTCAGGTATCCAACTTGCTGCATAGGTGCGGAACCTATCTAGGCTGGTGAGGGACCCCAGGAACCAGCAGTAGGTTTAGTCAGAGGTCACCATCTCCCCCTTCCCTTACCTTTCACCGCTTGCTTGGTACTTCCTCGTACCTAGCGTGACATTTGGTCTTTGTAATAAAGAGCTGATCTGTTCCAGACTGAGACATACTGTATAACTGTGCCAGAGATTTCACTGCAGACACTTCTCACTCCTGGAAAACCAGAGAGAAGGAGGTTGGTGTATGCAAAATTTACACAGCAACAGTAGATGATCCCAAGGGTGCACCCTAATTAGCATATGGATAGAAAAAAACGTTTTATGGTAAAGGAAGCGATTTAAAACACTATGAGCTTTTGATGTTGCAAATTATTTACAGCATTTCTGCATCTGCAAAGTTTTTAGCAACGATTCCATAGAGGAGTACAAGCCGCCTGCTTGAATGAACTGAAAATATCACCAGCAACAGTCCAAGGAAGGAAGGGAGGGGTATATAAGCACCGAGAGAATGCTGATGATCAGTAGCTGGGTGGAAAGGGAGATCCTGTTGGGTCCAAAAGGGAGAGATGAATCCAGCAGGAAAGCTACCTACAGTTAGGTCCAGAAATCTTTGGACAGTGACACAATTTTGGCGAGTTGGGCTCTGCATGGCACCACATTGGATTTGAAATGAAACCTCTACAACAGAATTCAAGTGCAGATTGTAACGTTTAATTTGAAGGTTTGAACAAAAATATCTGATAGAAATTGTAGGAATTGTCACATTTCTTTACAAACACTCCACATTTTAGGAGGTCAAAAGTAATTGGACAAATAAACCAAACCCAAACAAAATATTTTTTTTTCAATATTTTGTTGCGAATCCTTTGGAGGCAATCACTGCCTTAAGTCTGGAACCCATGGACATCAGCAAACGCTGGGTTTCCTCCTTCTTAATGCTTTGCCAGGCCTTTACAGCCGCAGCCTTCAGGTCTTGCTTGTTTGTGGGTCTTTCCGTCTTAAGTCTGGATTTGAGCAAGTGAAATGCATGCTCAATTGGGTTAAGATCTGGTGATTGACTTGGCCATTGCAGAAGGTTCCACTTTTTTGCACTCATGAACTCCTGGGTAGCTTTGGCTGTATGCTTGGGGTCATTGTCCATCTGTACTATGAAGTGCCGTCCGATCAACTTTGCGGCATTTGGCTGAATCTGGGCTGAAAGTATATCCCGGTATACTTCAGAATTCATCCAGCTACTCTTGTCTGCTGTTATGTCATCAATAAACACAAGTGACCCAGTGCCATTGAAAGCCATGCATGCCCATGCCATCACGTTGCCTCCACCATGTTTTACAGAGGATGTGGTGTGCCTTGGATCATGTGCCGTTCCCTTTCTTCTCCAAACTTTTTTCTTCCCATCATTCTGGTACAGGTTGATCTTGGTCTCATCTGTCCATAGAATACTTTTCCAGAACTGAGCTGGCTTCATGAGGTGTTTTTCAGCAAATGTAACTCTGGCCTGTCTATTTTTGGAATTGATGAATGGTTTGCATCTAGATGTGAACCCTTTGTATTTACTTTCATGGAGTCTTCTCTTTACTGTTGACTTAGAGACAGATACACCTACTTCACTGAGAGTGTTCTGGACTTCAGTTGATGTTGTGAACGGGTTCTTCTTCACCAAAGAAAGTATGCGGCGATCATCCACCACTGCTGTCATCTGTGGATGCCCAGGCCTTTTTGAGTTCCCAAGCTCACCAGTCAATTCCTTTTTTCTCAGAATGTACCCGACTGTTGATTTTGCTACTCCAAGCATGTCTCCTATCTCTCTGATGGATTTTTTCTTTTTTTTCAGCCTCAGGATGTTCTGCTTCACCTCAATTGAGAGTTCCTTAGACCGCATGTTGTCTGGTCACAGCAACAGCTTCCAAATGCAAAACCACACACCTGTAATCAACCCCAGACCTTTTAACTACTTCATTGATTACAGGTTAACGAGGGAGACACCTTCAGAGTTAATTGCAGCCCTTAGAGTCCCTTGTCCAATTACTTTTGGTCCCTTGAAAAAGAGGAGGCTATGCATTACAGAGCTATGATTCCTAAACCCTTTCTCCGATTTGGATGTGAAAACTCTCATATTGCAACTGGGAGTGTGCACTTTCAGCCCATATTATATATATAATTGTATTTCTGAACATGTTTTTGTAAACAGCTAAAATAACAAAACTTGTGTCACTGTCCAAATATTTCTGGACCTAACTGTATACCAATGAACACTGACAGCAGGAACAATACAAAGTCAGGGAGCATTCTGCGCAGCCAAACGCTGCAACCTTCTATTTCCAGAAACCACAAGACTTTCTGTCATCCATTACATAAGGTTGGAACTTTTTTGCCATAATTCTATGCATCACTAAAAGACCACCATACCCACAGTGAAGCATGATGGAGGCAGCATTATACATTGGGACGGATTATTAGCAGATGGAACTGGAGCTTTAGTCAAGATGGAGGGAATTCTGAACAGTTCCAAATATCAGCCAATTTTGCATCAAAACTTTCAGGCATGTGCTTAAATGCTGGTGCCCTCCCTCTTCAAAGGTGATAACCAGTTCACATTGCCAGATACAGCTGCTTTAAAAAATACAACACAGCTGATGACATCTGTGGCACCCTGGACAAGCCAGGACGTCACAGGTACTACAACAACACACCCCACATCCCGGCTAGGCACACCGAAGTCAGATTAGTCTTGGAGAGTGAAGTGGTAGTAGAGGAGACTGACCGTGTCCGGGTGTGTGGCCCTGGCACATACAGCAAGGTTGGCAGACAGTGGTGACCGTCTGCAGGAGAGGCTGATTGAAGTGAACCGTAAGGACCGGGGACGGGCGGTGGCCCGCCGGTACCGGATCGGGGAGCGAAGAGAAGCCAGCACCATTCGGCAGGGCTTACGGACCCCGACCAGGCTAGGAGTCGCCGTAAAACCGGTCAAATCTGTTAGCGAAGGGAACCTCCGGGGTTTCCCAGCAGTCAAGACCCGATTGAAGGCAACCGCTCAAACCGTGAAGAGAACTACAGTCACCGCCAAGGCTACAGTTCCCAGGGCCAGAGCTTGCGGGCAAAAGGGGCTCCCCCAGCATCCATCCAAGCTGGGGAGCGGGTTACCGGTGGGAAGCCATTGGAACCGTGAACCCAACACAGGTGCAGGGAAAGGCAGTCACCACCAACCTACCGGGAGAGCTACCGCAGCCGTCTGTGGGGCCCGTCCATCCAGCCGTTTGTTTTACCGGAGACTTTGCATTCATCATTGGCTGAGTGAGTACCACCGTGCCGTGCGGCACAGCGCTGCCCCTGCGACCCTGCACCTCACCAGGCCCCGTAGCCCGCCTGCCATCCCTCCCTCACCGGGCCCCGGGACAACCAACCCCCTACCCACGGAGGGGAGAAAACAACATCCAAGCTGCTCCCTGTCACCGCTCCCGGGATCCCAGTCCAGAGCAGCGGTGGTGCCACAACCTCACCACAACCGTGGGTGGCGTCACGGACAATATCCCTAAACGAAACCACCCCCTTTCACTCACGGGCGAGGAGCGCCGCTCGAGTCCCCGGGATCCAGCCCACCGCTCGAGCCACCACCGAGCAGCAGCAGCCGGACCCGAGCAGTGGGTGAGCGCAGCGTCCCCTCCTCCGCCCGCGACGTAGCAGAGACGTAGTTGTGGCGCCCCTGACATGTCAGGTGCCACATGGTATTACATCTAGTCATAGATACAATGCTCACCACAGTTTCCTGGAATACTAATTAAAAGTTAACAAACAAACACACACAGTTATGTCCTTTTCTTTCCAAACTGGGTGACAGGTGTGAAGCCCCTCACCTGCAGCGATCGCCTCCGGGACTTCAGGGACTTCTCTCCACCTCCAGGGACGCCGCAGGGTCTTCACGTGCTGGAAATCTTCTGGCAACAGGAACGTCAGGTTAACTTCAATGGGAATCGTGACGCCACTCTCGGTTTTTGCGGTCAGGATGAGGGGTGACCGCCACTGCAGTTTAGCGAGAGTCTGGGGCTGATGGTAAACTCAGTCTGGTATTATGGCCTCCCGAGAGTGAGGGGGGCTTGGGTGTAGGTGCGTGAAGAACCACAGGTCGCAGAAGAACTCACACACAGGCAGCAATGTCTTTCAGGGTTTTTACTCACCTTCAGATGGTAGAGTGAGGCTTTGACGAACCAGGTGGAAACAGGTATCCTTCAGGCTGATCCAGGGGTGACTGCTGACTCACCTTCCTAGCCCTTCTTGTTTGGGGTGACCCCGACCTGTAGTACTGCGGGAATCACCCAGGGAAGTCGCAACTGCCATTCTCCCCTTTCTGGCCCGTTTGCTGGCAGCGTGGACCAAGTAAAGAAATGGCTTCTTGCCCCGTCTCACTTATGGGCCCCCTAGTTGCTGCTGATGCTGCGGACTCTGTGTAGGTTGGTGAGGCACATCCAGCACCCTCACCAGCAGGTTTAGCAGACCGAATACTTGGTTTGTTGCTCTAGGGCAGACCTGGGCAAGGGGCGGCCCGCGGGCCACATCCGGCCCGCCTGCTCTCTGTGACCGGCCCGCCCGTCTTCAGCCGGTGCAGTGGAGCCGGGCTGCAGCGTGCCGAGCAGGAAGAGATCCTGTGCAGGTCCGCACTCCGCACAGTCAGTGCAGGCAGCGGAACGCAGGAGTCTTTCCTCTGTTCCCTGCCGGCACTAATTGTCAGTGACACACGCGCGCGCTCTGACGTTGTCAGTACTGCGCTGCGTGTGTTATTTCAAAAATTCCCGCCGGGCAGGAGAAGAAGCAGCACAGCAGAGGAATAATTCATCTTGCAGGACCTGCGATGATGTCACGCCCATGTGACTGTGTGGGAGGAGACACAGGATGCCGGGCAGAAAGCAAAGATAGTGAATCCTGAAGGAGATGTGGACACATGATGACTGGTAATAAGAATAGAGGGGACATGAGGGGGAGGGGGGCTGCAGGGTGAGTGCATATGAGGGAAGATGGAGCTGCAGGGTGAGTGCATATGAGGGAAGATGGAGCTGCAGGGTGAGTGGTATATGAGGGAAGATGGAGTTGCAGGGTGAGTGGCATATGTGGGAAGATGCAGTTGCAGGGTGAGTGGCATATGTGGGAAGATGCAGTTGCAGGGTGAGTGGCATATGTGGGAAGATGGAGCTGCAGGGTGAGTGGCATATGAGAGAAGATGGAGTTGCAGGGTGAGTGCATATGTGGGAAGATGGAGTTGCAGGGTGAGTGGCATATGAGGGAAGATGGAGTTGCAGGGTGAGTGGCATATGAGGGAAGATGGAGTTGTAGGGTGAGTGGCATATGAGGGAAGATGGAGTTGCAGGGTGAGTGGCATATGAGGGAAGATGGAGTTGCAGGGTGAGTGGCATATGAGGGAAGATGGAGTTGCAGGGTGAGTGGCATATGAGGGAAGATGGAGTTGCAGGGTGAGTGGCATATGAGGGAAGATGGAGCTGCAGGGTGAGTGCATATGAGGGAAGATGGAGTTGCAGGGTGAGTGGCATATGAGGGAAGATGGAGTTGCAGGGTGAGTGGCATATGAGGGAAGATGGAGTTGCAGGGTGAGTGGCATATGTGGGAAGATGCAGTTGCAGGGTGAGTGGCATATGAAGGAAGATGGAGTTGCAGGGTGAGGGGCATATGAGGGAAGATGGAGTTGCAGGGTGAGTGCATATGAAGGAAGATGGAGTTGCAGGGTGAGGGGCATATGAGGGAAGATGGAGTTGCAGGATGAGTGCATATGAAGGAAGATGGAGTTGCAGGGTGAGTGGCATATGAGGGAAGATGGAGTTGCAGGGTGAGTGGCATATGAGGGAAGATGGAGTTGCAGGGTGAGGGGCATATGAGGGAAGATGGAGTTGCAGGGTGAGTGGCATATGAGGGAAGATGGAGTTGTAGGGTGAGGGGCATATGTGGGAAGATGGAGTTGCAGGGTGAGTGGCATATGAGGGAAGATGGAGTTGCAGGGTGAGTGGCATATGTGGGAAGATGGAGCTGCAGGGTGAGTGCATATGAAGGAAGATGGAGTTGCAGGGTGAGTGGCATATGAGGGAAGATGGAGTTGCAGGGTGAGGGGCATATGAGGGAAGATGGAGTTGCAGGATGAGTGCATATGAAGGAAGATGGAGTTGCAGGGTGAGGGGCATATGAGGGAAGATGGAGTTGCAGGGTGAGTGGCATATGAGGGAAGATGGAGTTGCAGGGTGAGTGGCATATGTGGGAAGATGGAGTTGCAGGGTGAGTGGCATATGAGGGAAGATGGAGTTGTAGGGTGAGGGGCATATGTGGGAAGATGGAGTTGCAGGGTGAGTGGCATATGAGGGAAGATGGAGTTGCAGGGTGAGTGGCATATGTGGGAAGATGGAGCTGCAGGGTGAGTGGCATATGTGGGAAGATGGAGCTGCAGGGTGAGTGCATATGAAGGAAGATGGAGTTGCAGGGTGAGTGGCATATGAGGGAAGATGGAGTTGCAGGGTGAGGGGCATATGAGGGAAGATGGAGTTGCAGGATGAGTGCATATGAAGGAAGATGGAGTTGCAGGGTGAGGGGCATATGAGGGAAGATGGAGTTGCAGGGTGAGTGGCATATGAGGGAAGATGGAGTTGCAGGGTGAGTGGCATATGTGGGAAGATGGAGTTGCAGGGTGAGTGGCATATGAGGGAAGATGGAGTTGTAGGGTGAGTGCATATGTGGGAAGATGGAGTTGCAGGGTGAGTGGCATATGAGGGAAGATGGAGTTGCAGGGTGAGTGGCATATGTGGGAAGATGGAGCTGCAGGGTGAGTGGCATATGTGGGAAGATGGAGCTGCAGGGTGAGTGCATATGAAGGAAGATGGAGTTGCAGGGTGAGTGGCATATGAGGGAAGATGGAGTTGCAGGGTGAGGGGCATATGAGGGAAGATGGAGTTGCAGGGTGAGTGCATATGAAGGAAGATGGAGTTGCAGGGTGAGTGGCATATGAGGGAAGATGGAGTTGCAGGGTGAGGGGCATATGAGGGAAGATGGAGTTGCAGGGTGAGTGGCATATGTGGGAAGATGGAGTTGCAGGGTGAGTGGCATATGAGAGAAGATGGAGTTGTAGGGTGAGGGGCATATGTGGGAAGATGGAGTTGCAGGGTGAGTGGCATATCAGGGAAGATGGAGTTGCAGGGTGAGTGGCATATGAGGGAAGATGGAGTTGCAGGGTGAGTGGCATATGAGGGAAGATGGAGTTGTAGGGTGAGTGGCATATGAGGGAAGATGGAGTTGCAGGGTGAGTGGCATATGAGGGAAGATGGAGTTGCAGGGTGAGTGGCATATGTGGGAAGATGGAGTTGCAGGGTGAGTGGCATATGAGGGAAGATGGAGTTGCAGGGTGAGTGGCATATGTGGGAAGATGGAGTTGCAGGGTGAGTGGCATATGAGGGAAGATGGAGTTGCAGGGTGAGTGGCATATGAGGGAAGATGGAGTTGCAGGGTGAGTGGCATATGAGGGAAGATGGAGTTGTAGGGTGAGTGGCATATGAGGGAAGATGGAGTTGCAGGGTGAGTGGCATATGAGGGAAGATGGACTTGCAGGGTGAGTGGCATATGTGGGAAGATGGAGTTGCAGGGTGAGTGGCATATGAGGGAAGATGGAGTTGCAGGGTGAGTGGCATATGAGGAAAGATGGAGTTGCAGGGTGAGTGGCATATGTGGGAAGATGGAGTTGCAGGGTGAGTGGCATATGTGGGAAGATGGAGTTGCAGGGTGAGTGGCATATGAGGGAAGATGGAGTTGCAGGGTGAGTGGCATATGAGGGAAGATGGAGTTGCAGGGTGAGTGGCATATGAGGGAAGATGGAGTTGTAGGGTGAGTGGCATATGAGGGAAGATGGAGTTGCAGGGTGAGTGGCATATGAGGGAAGATGGAGTTGCAGGGTGAGTGGCATATGTGGGAAGATGGAGTTGCAGGGTGAGTGGCATATGAGGGAAGATGGAGTTGTAGGGTGAGTGGCATATGAGGGAAGATGGAGTTGCAGGGTGAGTGGCATATGAGGGAAGATGGAGTTGTAGGGTGAGTGGCATATGTGGGAAGATGGAGTTGCAGGGTGAGTGGCATATGAGGGAAGATGGAGTTGCAGGGTGAGTGGCATATGAGGGAAGATGGAGTTGCAGGGTGAGTGGCATATGAGGGAAGATGGAGTTGCAGGGTGAGTGGCATATGAGGGAAGATGGAGTTGCAGGGTGAGTGGCATATGAGGAAAGATGGAGTTGCAGGGTGAGTGGCATATGAGGAAAGATGGAGTTGCAGGGTGAGTGGCATATGAGGAAAGATGGAGTTGCAGGGTGAGTGGCATATGAGGGAAGATGGAGTTTCAGGGTGAGTGGCATATGAGGGAAGATGGAGTTGCAGGGTGAGTGGCATATGAGGGAAGATGGAGTTGCAGGGTGAGTGGCATATGAGGGAAGATGGAGTTGCAGGGTGAGTGGCATATGAGGGAAGATGGAGCTGCAGGGTGAGTGCATATGTGGGAAGATGGAGTTGCAGGGTGAGTGGCATATGAGGGAAGATGGAGCTGCAGGGTGAGTGCATATGTGGGAAGATGGAGTTGCAGGGTGAGTGGCATATGTGGGAAGATGGATCTGCAGGGTGAGTGCATATGTGGGAAGATGGAGCTGCAGGGTGAGTGGCATATGTGGGAAGATGGAGTTGCAGGGTGAGTGGCATATGAGGGAAGATGGAGCTGCAGGGTGAGTGCATATGTGGGAAGATGGAGTTGCAGGGTGAGTGGCATATGAGGGAAGATGGAGCTGCAGGGTGAGTGCATATGTGGGAAGATGGAGTTGCAGGGTGAGTGGCATATGTGGGAAGATGGATCTGCAGGGTGAGTGCATATGTGGGAAGATGGAGCTGCAGGGTGAGTGGCATATGTGGGAAGATGGAGTTGCAGGGTGAGTGGCATATGAGGGAAGATGGAGCTGCAGGGTGAGTGGCATATGTGGGAAGATGGAGCTGCAGGGTGAGTGCATATGAAGGAAGATGGAGTTGCAGGGTGAGTGCATATGAAGGAAGATGGAGTTGCAGGGTGAGTGGCATATGAGGGAAGATGGAGTTGCAGGGTGAGGGGCATATGAGGGAAGATGGAGTTGCAGGGTGAGTGGCATATGTGGGAAGATGGAGTTGCAGGGTGAGTGGCATATGAGGGAAGATGGAGTTGTAGGGTGAGGGGCATATGTGGGAAGATGGAGTTGCAGGGTGAGTGGCATATGAGGGAAGATGGAGTTGGAGGGTGAGTGGCATATGAGGGAAGATGGAGTTGCAGGGTGAGTGGCATATGAGGGAAGATGGAGTTGTAGGGTGAGTGGCATATGAGGGAAGATGGAGTTGCAGGGTGAGTGGCATATGAGGGGAGATGGAGTTGCAGGGTGAGTGGCATATGTGGGAAGATGGAGCTGCAGGGTGAGTGGCATATGAGGGAAGATGGAGTTGCAGGGTGAGTGGCATATGTGGGAAGATGGAGTTGCAGGGTGAGTGGCATATGAGGGAAGATGGAGTTTCAGGGTGAGGGGCATATGTGGGAAGATGGAGCTGCAGGGTGAGTGGCATATGTGGGAAGATGGAGTTGCAGGGTGAGTGGCATATGAGGGAAGATGGAGTTGCAGGGTGAGTGGCATATGAGGGAAGATGGAGTTGCAGGGTGAGTGGCATATGAGGGAAGATGGAGTTGTAGGGTGAGTGGCATATGAGGGAAGATGGAGTTGCAGGGTGAGTGGCATATGAGGGAAGATGGAGTTGCAGGGTGAGTGGCATATGAGGGAAGATGGAGTTGCAGGGTGAGTGGCATATGTGGGAAGATGGAGTTGCAGGGTGAGTGGCATATGAGGGAAGATGGAGTTGCAGGGTGAGTGGCATATGAGGAAAGATGGAGTTGCAGGGTGAGTGGCATATGAGGAAAGATGGAGTTGCAGGGTGAGTGGCATATGAGGAAAGATGGAGTTGCAGGGTGAGTGGCATATGAGGGAAGATGGAGTTGTAGGGTGAGTGGCATATGAGGGAAGATGGAGTTGCAGGGTGAGTGGCATATGAGGGAAGATGGAGTTGCAGGGTGAGTGGCATATGAGGGAAGATGGAGTTGCAGGGTGAGTGGCATATGAGGGAAGATGGAGCTGCAGGGTGAGTGGCATATGAAGGAAGATGGAGTTGTAGGGTGAGTGGCATATGAGGGAAGATGGAGTTGCAGGGTGAGTGGCATATGAGGGAAGATGGAGTTGCAGGGTGAGTGGCATATGTGGGAAGATGGAGTTGCAGGGTGAGTGGCATATGAGGGAAGATGGAGTTGCAGGGTGAGTGGCATATGAGGAAAGATGGAGTTGCAGGGTGAGTGGCATATGTGGGAAGATGGAGTTGCAGGGTGAGTGGCATATGTGGGAAGATGGAGTTGCAGGGTGAGTGGCATATGAGGGAAGATGGAGTTGCAGGGTGAGTGGCATATGAGGGAAGATGGAGTTGCAGGGTGAGTGGCATATGAGGGAAGATGGAGTTGCAGGGTGAGTGGCATATGTGGGAAGATGGAGTTGCAGGGTGAGTGGCATATGAGGGAAGATGGAGTTGCAGGGTGAGTGGCATATGAGGAAAGATGGAGTTGCAGGGTGAGTGCATATGAGGGAAGATGGAGTTGCAGGGTGAGTGGCATATGTGGGAAGATGGAGTTGCAGGGTGAGTGGCATATGTGGGAAGATGGAGTTGTAGGGTGAGTGGCATATGAGGGAAGATGGAGTTGCAGGGTGAGTGGCATATGAGGGAAGATGGAGTTGCAGGGTGAGTGGCATATGTGGGAAGATGGAGTTGCAGGGTGAGTGGCATATGAGGGAAGATGGAGTTGCAGGGTGAGTGGCATATGAGGGAAGATGGAGTTGCAGGGTGAGTGGCATATGAGGGAAGATGGAGTTGCAGGGTGAGTGGCATATGTGGGAAGATGGAGTTGCAGGGTGAGTGGCATATGAGGGAAGATGGAGTTGCAGGGTGAGTGGCATATGTGGGAAGATGGAGTTGCAGGGTGAGTGGCATATGAGGGAAGATGGAGTTGTAGGGTGAGTGGCATATGAGGGAAGATGGAGTTGCAGGGTGAGTGGCATATGAGGAAAGATGGAGTTGCAGGGTGAGTGGCATATGTGGGAAGATGGAGTTGCAGGGTGAGTGGCATATGTGGGAAGATGGAGTTGCAGGGTGAGTGGCATATGAGGGAAGATGGAGTTGCAGGGTGAGTGGCATATGAGGGAAGATGGAGTTGCAGGGTGAGTGGCATATGAGGGAAGATGGAGTTGCAGGGTGAGTGGCATATGAGGGAAGATGGAGTTGTAGGGTGAGTGGCATATGAGGGAAGATGGAGTTGCAGGGTGAGTGGCATATGAGGGAAGATGGAGTTGCAGGGTGAGTGGCATATGAGGGAAGATGGAGTTGCAGGGTGAGTGGCATATGAGGAAAGATGGAGTTGCAGGGTGAGTGGCATATGAGGAAAGATGGAGTTGTAGGGTGAGTGGCATATGAGGAAAGATGGAGTTGCAGGGTGAGTGGCATATGAGGAAAGATGGAGTTGCAGGGTGAGTGGCATATGAGGAAAGATGGAGTTGCAGGGTGAGTGGCATATGAGGGAAGATGGAGTTGCAGGGTGAGTGGCATATGAGGGAAGATGGAGTTGCAGGGTGAGTGGCATATGAGGAAAGATGGAGTTGCAGGGTGAGTGGCATATGAGGGAAGATGGAGTTGCAGGGTGAGTGGCATATGAGGAAAGATGGAGTTGCAGGGTGAGTGGCATATGAGGAAAGATGGAGTTGCAGGGTGAGTGGCATATGAGGAAAGATGGAGTTGCAGGGTGAGTGGCATATGAGGAAAGATGGAGCTGCAGGGTGAGTGGCATATGAGGGAAGATGGAGTTGTAGGGTGAGTGGCATATGAGGGAAGATGGAGTTGCAGGGTGAGTGGCATATGAGGGAAGATGGAGTTGCAGGGTGAGTGGCATATGAGGGAAGATGGAGCTGCAGGGTGAGTGGCATATGAGGGAAGATGGAGTTGTAGGGTGAGTGGCATATGAGGGAAGATGGAGTTTCAGGGTGAGTGGCATATGAGGGAAGATGGAGTTGCAGGGTGAGTGGCATATGAGGGAAGATGGAGTTTCAGGGTGAGTGGCATATGAGGGAAGATGGAGTTGCAGGGTGAGTGGCATATGAGGGAAGATGGAGTTGCAGGGTGAGTGGCATATGAGGGAAGATGGAGCTGCAGGGTGAGTGGTATATGAGGGCTGCAGACTGACAGAAGGATGTGAAGGGGTGCAGAGTGTTTGAGAGGGGTAAGTTGGGGTACAGGCAGGGTGAGATATGTGGGCAGGGTGTGTGATATGGGGGTGCAGGCTGTATGGGGTGTAGTGTGTGTGATATGGGGGTGCAGGCTGTATGGGGAGCAGGGTGTGTGACATATGGGGGTGTAGTATATTACAGGTGTGCTATATGGAGGTGTATATAGTGGTGTAGTATATGGGGGTATAGTGATGTAGTATATTACAGGTGTACCATATGGAGGCGTAAAATATTACAGGTGTGCTATATGGTGTATATTACAGGTGTGCTATATGGAGGTATAGTATATTACAGGTGTGCTATATAGGGGTGTAGTGATGTAGTATATTACAGGTGTGCTATATGGAGGTGTAGTATTATACAGGTGTACTATATGGGGGTGTACTATATTACAGGTGTAGTATATGGGGTGTAGTGATGTAGTATATTACAGGTGTACTATATGGAGGTGTAGTATATTACAGGTGTGCTATATGGAGGTGTAGTATATTATAGGTGTACTATATGGAGGTGTAGTATATGGGGTGTAGTGATGTAGTATATTACAGGTGTAGTATATAGGGGTGTAATGATGTAGTATATCGGAGGTGTATTATATAGTGGTGTAGTATAATACAGGTGTATATGGGGGTGTAGTATATTACAGGTATATGGAGGGAGTGTAGTATAATACAGGTGTAGTATATGGGGGGTGTAGTGATGTAGTATATTAAAGGTGTAGTATATGGAGGGGGTGTAGTGATGTAGTATATTACAGGTGTAGTATATGGGGGGTGTAGTGATGTAGTATATTAAAGGTGTAGTATATGGAGGGGGTGTAGTGATGTAGTATATTACAGGTGTAGTATATGGGGGGTGTAGTGATGTAGTATATTAAAGGTGTAGTATATGGAGGGGGTGTAGTGATGTAGTATATTACAGGTGTAGTATATGGGGGGGTGTAGTGATGTAGTATATTAAAGGTGTAGTATATGGAGGGGGTGTAGTGATGTAGTATATTACAGGTGTAGTATATGGGGGGTGTAGTGATGTAGTATATTAAAGGTGTAGTATATGGAGGGGGTGTAGTGATGTAGTATATTACAGGTGTAGTATATGGGGGGTGTAGTGATGTAGTATATTAAAGGTGTAGTATATGGAGGGGGTGTAGTGATGTAGTATATTACAGGTGTAGTATATAGGGGTGTAGTGATGTAGTATATTACAGGTGTAGTATATGGGGGGTGTAGTGATGTAGTATATTACAGGTGTAGTATATGGGGGTGTAGTGATGTAGTATATTAAAGGTGTAGTATATGGAGGGGGTGTAGTGATGTAGTATATTACAGGTGTAGTATATGGGGGGTTTAGTGATGTAGTATATTACAGGTGTAGTATATGGGGGGTGTAGTGATGTAGTATATTACAGGTGTAGTATATGGGGGTGTAGTGATGTAGTATATTAAAGGTGTAGTATATGGAGGGGGTGTAGTGATGTAGTATATTACAGGTGTAGTATATGGGGGGTGTAGTGATGTAGTATATTACAGGTGTAGTATATGGGGGGTGTAGTGATGTAGTATATTACAGGTGTAGTATATGGGGGGTGTAGTGATGTAGTATATTACAGGTGTAGTATATGGAGGGGGTGTAGTGATGTAATATATTGGGTAGAACTGAGGTAATTATATTAGTCCGGCCCTCTAAACCAATCCCAATTTCTCATGCGGCCCCATGGGAAAATTAATTGCCCACCCCTGCTCTAGGGACTTGTTTCCCCGTGCGGGCCTGGTCTACCAGGAGTCCCCTTACTCAGTCACCTCACTCCTTCCTGAGGTGCCTATAAGTCTGACTGTGTGGTAACCGAACTCCCCCGCCAACAGCCACCACACGTGCAGGGTCTGACTAGTGACTAGAGTTGAGCGCGGTTCGCGGTTCTCCAGTTCTAGGCTCGAGTGATTTTGGGGCCTGTTCTAGATCGAACTAGAACTCGAGCTTTTTGCAAAAGCTCGATAGTTCTAGAAACGTTCGAGAACGGTTCTAGCAGCAAAAAACCAGCTAATTCCTAGCTGGCTTTCCGCTGTAATAGTGTAAGTCACTCTGTGACTCACACTATTATGACATTTCAGTGTATAGTGTGCGTGAACAGCGCATTCAGATCACTGCTGTTTCTATAATGGCGATCGCCATTTTTTTTTTTTTCCTTGTCTTCCTTCCCTAAGCGCGCGCGTGTAGTGGGGAGGGCCAGCATGTCAGCCAATCCCAGACACACACACAGCTAAGTGGACTTTTAGCCAGAGAAGCAACGGCATGTGTGATAGGATGTCCATGTCACATGTCCCTGCATTATAAAACCGGACATTTTCCTCCAGGACGCCATTATCTCTTCTGCGTCTTTGGTGTCAGACATCACTGGCGCAGCTCCGTCCTGAGTCCTATCGCTGATACAGCTGTATGCGCTCCATGCACAGCGCTGGACAGCTTAGGGATAGCACTTTCCATCAGTGCTTTTAAGGGCTCGTACCGGCAGGGTCAGAGCCATAGGTGACAGGTCCTGAAAACAGAGACAGCGTCTGTGTAGCAAAGGTCAGGGATTTCGTCGCTGCATTTCCCCATTAGGAGGGAATAGAAAGGCAGGCTTCCATTCCTCTACCCAGAGCACCACAATCCTGGCACTGTACCCTCCTGTCCTCTGCACACTCCAACTCATTATAACTAAGCCATTATACTAGCAAACACTCAGTGTACCTAGTGGCATCCTAAACGTGGCTATTGGACTTTTGTCTAGTCACACTAGTGCAAAGACATTTGCAGCACCTCTGCCTGCATTGCACACTCCAACTCATTATAACTAAGCCATTATACTAGCAAACACTCAGTGTACCTAGTGGCATCCTAAACGTGGCTGTTGGACTTCTGTATAGTCCCACTAGTGCAAAGACATTTGCAGCACCTCTACCTGCATTGCACACTCCAACTCATTATAACTAAGCCATTATACTAGCAATTGATGCTGCCAGTTTAAGGGCCGTAGTTGCATTGTCAGGGATATTTATTCTTTATTATTCTGCTGTTAATAAAGCTAGACCACCACTGCAATCTACACCACCTCTCAATTTTTACTACCACATTTTCAGTGCACAATCTTGTCGCAATCAACATGAGTGGCAAAATGACAGATGCTGGTGGAAAGGGGAAGAGGCGTGGTGGAAAAGGAAAAAAAGGGTTTGTCCGTGGGGAAGGTGGCAAAGCTCCATTATCATCTGCTGAAGATAGACCATCTACCAGCAAAAGTAAGATGTCTACTACTTACCGTGGACAATCCGATGTGCTCCCTTTTTTACGGACACGAACAACAGGAACAAAGGTAGATGATGGCCAAAAAAGGAAAATGCTTGAATGGATCTCAAGTGGTCCAACAAGTGCCCTCTCAGCCACTTCAAGTACTGCATGCAAAAAACACCAGTCCTCTGAGTTGTCATCCCAATCAAACTTGCTTTCTCCCAGCTCTGAAGTCTCCATCAGCCCTGCACAGTATGGTAGAACTGAGATGGCTGAGTCTGCAGAGCTGTTCAGTCACACTATAGCCTGGGAATCGAAGGTCTGCTCCCAAGCTACAGTGAGTACAGAACAGGAAATGGTCTGCAGTGATGCCCAGAACCTTTGTGACTCTGATTCAGGCCGTGAGGACCAAGTTTCTGAGCATAATGTTGACCCTTTGTCACAAACTGTAACACCTGTTGTAATAGACAATGAGGAACATACTGATGAAGATGAGACGCAGATACCCGATTGGGATGACAACTTAAATATTCGGTCAGGGCAAGAAGAGGCTCGGTCTGAGGGGGAGGGGAGTGCAAACACAACAATTGATGATGAAGTTCTAGATCCCACCTACTGTCAACCCACAGTCAGGCACTCGAGGAGGTCAACAGAGGTGGTGGAGGAGGATGCAACTGATGACGAAGTTACCTTGCGCCTTCCTGGACACAGTCGGAGTACTGGTAGCACGTCTACAACTGCATCCTCAGCCACCACTCTGCCTCTGAGCATTATTCGGGGTGGATCAACAGGTCGCATGGCCTCTAAGCCTTGCCTAGCCTGGTCCTTTTTTGACATAGAAAAAGATCGCCCCAATTATGTGATCTGTAAAATTTGTCATGGTTCTCTTAGTAGAGGTCAAAACCTCAGCAGTTTGACAACTTCTTCCATGAATCGTCACATGAATAAATATCATATGGCCCGGTGGGAAGCTCACCGTGCTGCAATGCGGCCTAGCGGAGCGAACCATCCACCGCCTGCCCCTTCCAGTGCATCCGCGCGCTCGTCATCTTCTAGGACTGTGGGGACAGCTGTCACACCTGTTTTTCCACCCACAACTTCCACCACTGTAACCGCAACAGGCAGTTTGCTTGGTAGGTCGTCAGTTGGTTTGGAAGGGGAAACAAGTGAGTGTGTACAGCTCTCTCAGACATCGATAGCACCAACGTTGGATGAAGGCAACATCATGTCTCCGCCTGCACTTTCCTCACAAACCTGCATTTTTCCAGGGACACCCTACTCAACACCGTCTACACACAGCAGCCAGATCTCTGTCCCTCAGATGTGGTCAAATAAAAGGCCACTTCCTGCGACCCATGACAAAGCTAAGAGGTTGACTCTATCCCTCTGTAAGCTGTTGGCTACCGAAATGCTGCCTTTCCGCCTAGTGGACACACAGGATTTTAGAGACCTTATGTCTGTCGCTGTGCCCCAGTACCAGATGCCCAGTCGCCACTACTTCTCTAAGAAAGGTGTGCCCGCGCTACACCAGCATGTCGCACACAACATCACCGCTTCCTTGAGAAACTCTGTGTGTGAACGGGTGCATTTCACCACCGATACTTGGACCAGTAAGCATGGACAGGGACGTTACATGTCGCTGACTGGGCACTGGGTAACTATGGTGATAGATGGTGAAGGGTCTGCTGCACAAGTCTTGCCGTCCCCACGACTTGTGTGTCAATCCTCTGTCTGTCCAAGTTCCGCCACTGCTTCTGCATCCTCCACCTCATCTGGGTCCTCCACCTCCACCCCAAGCCTGCCTGGTCAGGCCACCAGCGTTCTCACTGCGCAGAAGGAATCACGCACCCCTCATTACTATCCTGTCACCAGAGCGCAACGGCATCAGGCGGTCTTTAGCTTGACATGTCTTGGGAATAAGAGTCACACAGCTGAGGAGTTGTGGTCAGCTCTGCGGTCCGAGTTTAATAAATGGTTGTCTCCACTCAACCTGCAGCCTGGTAAGGCTGTGTGCGACAATGCTGCAAACCTGGGTGCGGCCCTTCACCTGGGCAAGGTGACACACGTACCTTGTATGGCTCACGTGTTGAACCTTGTCGTCCAGCAATTTTTAACACACTATCCCGGCCTAGATGGCCTTCTGAACAGGGCACGAAAACTGTCTGCTCACTTCCGCCGTTCAAGCGCCGCAGCAGAGCGACTTGCATCGCTCCAGAAGTCTTTCGGCCTGCCGGTTCATCGCCTGAAATGCGATGTGGCGACACGCTGGAATTCAACTCTCCACATGTTACAGCGACTGTGGCAGCACCGCCGAGCCCTGGTGCAATACGTCATGACGTATAGCCTGGGCCAACGAGATGCAGAGGTGGGGCAGATCACCCTGATGGAGTGGTCTCAGATCAAGGACCTATGCACCCTTCTGCACAGTTTCGACATGGCGACGAATATGTTTAGCGCTGACAATGCCATTATCAGCATGACGATTCCAGTCATTTACATGCTGGAGCACACGCTAAACACTATTCGGAGTCAGGGGGTGGGACAACAGGAAGGGGAGGAACTGTCGCGGGCGGGGAGGAGGGTGTCAGCACACCGCGCTCACCCCTTCTGCTCGGGTCCGGCAGCTGCTCCTGGTGGCTCGAGCTGTGGGCCGGATCCCGGGGTTTCTCGAGCGACACTCCTCGCCCGTGAGTGAAAGGGGGTGTTTGTTGGGTGAAGGGATTGTTATAGTTCGTGACGCCACCCACGGTTGTGGTGATTGCACCACCGCTGCTCAGTGTGGGGGTCCCGGGGATGGTGATGTGGAGCAGCCAGTTGTTGTGTTGTCCCTCCGTGGGTAGGGGTTGGTGATCCCGGGGCCCGGTGATGAGATGTAAAGTGTAGGGCCTGGAGGGCGCAGGGACGCGGGGCAGCGCTGTGCCTTGCGGCACTATGGTACTCACTCAGCCTGACACACGGACACAGTTTGTACGGTAAACCAACGGCTGGTAGGACGGTCCCACAGACGGCTGCACCTGCACTCCCGGTAGGTGACGGTGATGTCTCTCTTCCTTGCACCTGTGTTGACTGATGGTAGCGGTGGATTCCCTCCGGTTACCCGCTCCCCGGCTGCAATCTGGGCCGGAGGAGCTCTACACTTTGCCCGCAGGCGCTGGCCCTGGGGAAACTGGTGCCCTGGCGGTGGCGGTGTCTCCCCGGTAATGGTCGGGCTGTTGCCTTCACTCGGGACTTGGTTGTTGGGGGAGCTGCGTCCCCGTCACTGACGGATTTGGCAAATCTGGCGACTCCTAGCCTTGCCGGGGTCCGAGAGGCCCCTGTCCTGGTGCTGACTGTCCTTCGGAACACTGCTCCAGACCACCGGGCACACAGCCAACGGGGTCCTTCCAGGAACTTCCAAACGGTCCCCCTCCAGACAGTCACCGCCGTTGCTGACCTTGCTGTTCTGGCCCTCACAAAGCTGGACCCTTCAGGCTGTCTTTCTCTTCTGTCACTTCTCCTCCTTTCCTCCTTTTCCACTTCTCTACTTTCACTTTCCTTAACTCCCAAACTGAACTCTCCTCTTTACTCTTGCCCTGCCTGGGCTATCTGCCTGGTTACTTCCTGCCTCCAGAGCTGTGAGCTCCTTGGTGGGCGGAGCCAACTGCCTGGCCCACCCCCTGGTGTGCATCATCAACCTCTGGAGGAAGGCAACAAGGATTTGTGGTTAGCTGTGATGTGCCTACCTGGAGTGTGGGGTGTGGTGGTGTGTGACCCGTGTCCCCTGGCTTGCCCAGGGCGACACAGAACTACAGGAGGATTCATATGCGCAAGACACAACAACATCACCAAGATCCAGACGTTCATCATCAACAAGGCGCCAGGCATGGGACCATGGGGGACAGGGATCGACAAGGGCGCATAGTAGCAGGCTAAATGTTGAGGAAGGTGCAGGAGAACATGAAGAAATGGAGGACGAACTGTCCATGGACATGGAAGACTCAGCAGATGAGGGAGACCTTGGTCAAATTTCAGTTGAAAGAGGTTGGGGGGAGATGTCGGAGGAAGAAAGAACGGGTAGCACCTCTATGCCACAAACACAGCGTGGACTTGGTCCGCATGGCTGCGCAAGACACATGAGTGCCTTCTTGCTGCACTACCTCCAACATGACCCTCGTATTGTCAAAATTAGAAGTGATGATGACTACTGGCTTGCCACACTATTAGATCCCCGGTACAAGTCCAAATTTTGTGACATAATTCCAGCCATAGAAAGGGACGCACGTATGCAGGAGTATCAGCAGAAGCTGTTACTCGATCTTAGCTCGGCTTTTCCACCAAACAACCGTGTAGGTGCAGGGAGTGAATCTCCCAGTTTTAACTTGACAAACATGGGACGGTCTCGTCATCTTCAACAGTCTACCCGTACCAGTAGCACCGTATCTGGTGCCGGTAACAGCAATTTTATGGAATCTTTTCATAATTTTTTTAGACCGTCCTTTGCAAGGCCACCAGAGACAACAAGTCTGACACATAGTCAACGGCTGGAGAGGATGATACAGGAGTATCTCCAAGTGAACATCGATGCCATGACTTTGCAAATGGAGTCTTGCTCATTTTGGGCTTCAAATCTAGAAAAATGGCCAGAGCTCTCCAGTTACGCCTTGGAGATTTTGTCGTGTCCAGCTGCCAGCGTTGTCTCTGAACGTGTCTTCAGTGCTGCTGGGTGTGTGCTGACAGATAAGCGCACGCGTCTGTCCAGTGACAATGTGGACAGACTGACGTTCATCAAAATTAACAAGTCATGGATCCACAAGGAATTTACAACCCCTGTGTCATCCTGGGGAGAGTAAATGCTTGTGGATTTGGAATGTGCTTGATGCAAATCTACCTGTGAAGTGTACAACTGGGGCACAAGTGCTGCCACTGAATGGGTGGGTGTGTGTGGGGCACAATTTTTGGAAAAAAGGGAGACTCCGCTTGGAGTAACCCTTGCTTACATTGTTTTTAAAAAGAGCCAAGATGAACAAGCCATGGTTCAGCAACGACTTTATCTACCTACCCCGGTGTCATCCTGGGGACGGTTAATTATGGCGTATTTTTGAATGTGCTTGATGCAAATCTAGCTGTGAAGTGTACAACTAGGGCACAAGTGCTGCCACTGAAGGGGTGGGTGTGTGTGTGTGGCCCAATTTTTGGAAAAAAGGGAGACTCCGCTTGGAGTAACCTTGCGGTGTTTTACATGATTTTAGAAGGGCGTGCCATGCCTATATCTGTGTCTCCTCCTCATTTTCCTTGTCCTGCTCTTTTGTTTTCACGAGTATATGTCCTTGTCACTTTCTCATGTGTTTGTGTTGTTTGTCACCTTTTGGACACCTTTGGGGGTGTTTTCTAGGTGTTTTTATGTGTTTGTGATTGCCTGCCATTGTTTCCTATGCAGTTCGAGTTCGGTTCGTCGAACATTCGACGAACCGAACTCGAACGGGACCTCCGTTCGGCGAACCGACCTCGAGCCGAACCGGGACCGGTTCGCTCATCTCTAGTCACTAGTTACGGTTTATGGTAAAATGATTGTGTAATAAAAAAAGTTATGCTTCTTGGAAGATTAAAAATAATTGGCCATGACTGGAAAGTATTAAGCAAATTGATGAGAAGTGGTGGGAAAGAAAAACTGAAGATTTTGGTCCTTCGGAATCCATGGTCCTTCCTGACCTTACTCCGGGTCTGGCATCGCAGGTTTGCATCAATCTTTGTGAAATCCTCGATTGCAGATGTTACAAAGCTGATCCCGGTGTTGGAGGATCCGGATAGAGGTTGGTGCCAAGCTTTGGATTACTCTTGTTGGTTTATCTATATTGATAAAGAAGACTCACGTTTCTGGAGAAAACCACAATAACAAGGTGTGAAGTTCCTTGGAAGGGTTTGGGTTTATCTACGTTAAATATTTATTTGATGGGACGTTTCCTCTTCTCCTCTTTGTTACAGACTTAGGATTATTGAATGTTATAGGAGCCGGCGGTGCACGGCGGTTGTGCGGTGCGGCCTCTGTGTGCCGATATTCAGGTTTGGTCGCATGCTGCATATACGCGGTATTGTCCCCTTGGACTTGTGTGACCTGAGAATCTCCGTAGAGTTGCCGAATTTTGGTGTTTCTCTAAGTTTATGTGAAAAGTCCTTTGTGAATTGGCGCCATTTGTAAGAATCTGGACTGTGCGGCTTTTGCCAATTGTAGATGGGATATTAATTAGGCGGTTACATGCCAGATAGGAGGACCTAACACGGCAATAAGTAGAGGACAATAGAGAGACTCAGCCCCATGTGTCCCTCCCAGTCTGAGGTTGGTAGGTAGCTTCCCGGAGGGCTTATGTCGAGCCCAGGGTTATGGGGTACTCGGTCCCAGGCGGTGTATGTCTGAGGAACATCACGCTGGTGGTCGTTGCCCGGTTCCATGCCCTGGGCCCTTTTTGTAAAGGAGATGTATTTATAGGGGAATTAAAGTAATGTCCACTTGTGACGCCACTTGCGGTGTTGCGGCAATAGGTATGGAGCCGCCGCTGCACAATGTCACCACTGGGGCTGGTGTTATTTGCAGTCTGGATGGTAGGCCCTCTGCAAGCAGTGCCGGGCCCCAAAGGGTAGGGGATGTGACAGATGTTAGAAGAAGGGAGTCTACACCAAAGTTCAGTGCAACTGGTTTACTCACTGCTGGTTGGTGATAACTGGTTGCCCGAGGCCGGCTGGTTTCCCTTTCGTCCCAGTGCCAGTCTGGTTTCTCTGGTACCTTCTTATCCTGCACCTGTCTCTCGTAAATGGGTCCCCGTGGTATAGATCACTGGGGGTCCCCGTCCGGTGGTTTGTCCACTTCTGTCCGCCTGACGGTAGCGTGAACCCTGTGGGGTTGGAGTCTCTGGTCCTGTCCCCGGTTCTCCCTTTGCTACTCAGCCTTCGGATTTTTAAGGTCAGCAAAGTCCTTAATGGTCCCCTCGCTGTGCAGGTGATAACAGGTCTGCTTGAAGCTCTTTCCTGTCCAAGGGTCCTGTACCCCGTTGGTGCGTAGTTCCGAGAGTACTCCACTATACTCCACCGGCAACCACTCTCCTGGGTCCCAGGTCACCGTTAACCCGAGTCAGGATGTCCCTTCGCTTCCACCTTCGCTCCTCTTCTGCTACAGTCTCACACTGTTCTGACTGCTCTGTCCTCACACTTCCTCTGTCACAGCTCGACTTCCTAATGGGGGAATATTGCGGAAAACTGGGATTACCTGGGTTTTTGGTGTTACCGGCACTGGATCGCCGGGTCCCTGAAGAGGTAGGCACTGCAACTGCATCCTTGTGAGGGATGCAGTACCTTCCAGTTTCCTGATGGCTACACTTACAGCAGCATTGAAGGATGGGAAAGACCCATCATCTTTTCTAGGTGCATCCTGGGTGTCTGCTGTCCAATCGATACCTCTTAATCAATGGATCTTGTAAATAACTCCTAAAAATACTTTTAAGTTGAGCAACAATCAGTTCATGTGCAACTATTACCGTAAGTGTATTGTACCACCCTGTGCAAACTGCAACCAGCAAGTGTACTGTACCAATGTGTGAATTGCAACCATCAAGTGTACTGTACCACCCTGTGCAATCTACAACCATCAAGTGTACTGTACCACCCTGTCAAGCTGCAACCATCAAGTGTACTGTACCACCCTGTGCAAACTACAACCATCAAGTGTACTGTACCACCCTGTCAAGCTGCAACCATCAAGTGTACTGTACCACCCTGTGCAAACTACAACCATCAAGTGTACAATACCTTGCAACCATCAAGTGTACTGTACCACCCTGGTAAACTGCAACCATCAAGTGTACTGTACCACCCTGTGCAAACTGCAACCATCAAGTGTACTATACCACCCTGTCAAACTGCACCCATCAAGTGTACTGTACCACCCTGGTAAACTGCAACCATCAAGTGTACTGTACCACCCTGTCAAACTGCAACCATCAAGTGTAATATACCACCCTGTCAAACTGCACCCATCAAGTGTACTGTACCACCCTGTCAAACTGCAACCATCAAGTGTACTATACCACCTTGTTAAACTGCAACCATCAAGTGTACTGTACCACCCTGTCAAACTGCACCCATCAAGTGTACTGTACGACCCTGTCAAACTGCAACCATCAAGTGTACTATACCACCTTGTTAAACTGCAACCATCAAGTGTACTGTACCACCCTGGTAAACTGCAACCATCAAGTGTACTATACCACCTTGTTAAACTGCAACCATCAAGTGTACTGTACCACCCTGTCAAACTGCACCCATCAAGTGTACTGTACCACCCTGGTAAACTGCAACCATCAAGTGTACTGTACCACCCTGTCAAACTGCAACCATCAAGTGTACTGTACCACCCTGGTAAACTGCAACCATCAAGTGTACTGTACCACCCTGTCAAACTGCACCCATCAAGTGTACTGTACCACCCTGTCAAACTGCACCCATCAAGTGTACTGTACCACCCTAGTAAACTGCACCCATCAAGTGTACAGTACCACCCTGGTAAACTGCAACCATCAAGTGTACTGTACCACCCTGGTAAACTGCACCCATCAAGTGTACTGTACTGTCGCGGGTGGAGAGGGGTTTCTGGGGAACACCGCTCGCCTGGGGGAATCTCTGGCGCTCGGGTCCGGTGCTTCTGCTCCTTGGTGGCTCAAGCACGGGGCCGGACCCGGGGCTCGAGCAGCGCCTCCTCGCCCATGAGTGAAGGGGGGGGAATGTTTGGTGGTGGGAAGTCGGTTGTGACGCCACCCATGGGGTTGTGGTGATGGTGGGCACCACCGCTGCTGGTGACGGGGGTTCCCGGGAGCGATGGCGGGGAGCAGCTGAGGTGTTGGCCCCTCTGTGGGTAGGGGCTGTTGGTCCCGGGGCCCCGGTTGGGGGAGAGGAAAGGGTTTGGTTGGATGATGTTGGTGGGTAGGGGCTAGGTGCAGGAGCCGATGCGGGGAGGCAGCGCGGCAGCAATACGGTGCAGCACTGTGCCGGATGGCACTGATGTACTCACTCAGGTAGTCAATAACAGAGTGTCTGGTAAACCAAACGGCTGGATGGACGGGGCCCGCAGTCAGCTGCGGCGTCTTCACTCTTCCCCGGACAGGTTGATGGTGGCTGTCTTTCCCTGCACCTGTGTGTAAGTGTTTGACCCCTATGGATTCCCACGGGTGGTCCGCTCCCCGGCTTGTACGTGTCGGGAGAGCCCGTTTTGCCCGCAGGCGCTGGCTCTTGGATCTCTGGCCGTTGGCGGTGGCTCTTATCCAGACAGGTTGGGCTGTTGCCTTCTGACGGGACTTGGTTGGGAATGAACCCTTGAGGTCCAGACCACAATCAGAGAATTTGACCATTACGGCGACTTCCGAGCCTAGTCGGGGTCTGAATACCCTGTCTTGGTGCTTAGCTTCAATCTGCTCCCTGGTTCGGTACCGGCGGGCCACCGCCCGACCCCGGTCCTACAGTTCCGCAGGCGTCCACTAACTCCTGCAGACGGCCACCATCGTCTGCCGACCTTGCTGTCGGTGCCTGGGCTCCAACCCAGACACACACAGTCTCTGCTTCCACTCCACTCTCAACTCCACTCTCCACTTGACCCTTTAACTTGACTATCTGCTTTTCCCGCCTCCAGGCCTATGAACTCCTTGGTGGGTGGGGCCAACCACCTGGCTCCGCCCCACCTGGTGTGGACATCAGACCCTGGAGGGGGCAACAAGGGTTTTGTTTGACGGGTGTTTCCTACCAGGGAAGGGGGTGTGTGTGTATGTGATGTTATTCGTCACAGTACCACCCTATTAAACTGCAACCATCATCTCTGTAAATAATTGATCTTAGCTTTCTAGGCTTCTGTGGTATTTACCCAGGGCCGGATTATAGGAAGGGCAGGCGGGGCTGCCGCCCAGGGGCCCCCACCACAAGAGCCTCCAAGGGGGCCCCCACCACCATCTGTCTTCGGCTTCCTGTGTTGGCGGCCCCCATGATCATAGCTGGCTTTATCATCTACGTGTTAGTAGTGCAGTTGCACAGGGTGCTGTCCGCCAGGCTCCAGAGGGGGGCGGTGCAGGGAGACAGATGTCATTTTGATTTGCAGCTCCCTCACTGCGTGTTTCCTCTCTGCTGCGGCTGTTATCTGCCCGAGAGGATTGTGGGGGCGGGAAATTCATCGTCTCTGATGTGTCACCGGCCATTCTGCTGCTGTGGATGCAGCTAGAGCCTGCACCGTCCATGAGAGATGCAGGCTGAGATAGAAGGACGATGTCAGCTGTGAGAGTAAGGTCCCTCAGCAGGGCAGGGGGAGGGGGGTGTAGAGGGGGCTACAGTGCTCTCCAAGTAACTCCAAAACAGAGCTATCAGTAAGGGGGAATAACTGTATATAGCTGTGCATGAAAGGTGGAGACAGGGACATTTTATTGCAAGGGGTGTATATTTTGTTCCTGGAGTTGGGGGGGGGGGGGGTCATTTTACTGCAAGAGGTGAAGTGAGTATGAACGACCTACATAGGAGCTACATTGCAGTATAGTCCCTGACACCCATCATTGTTTAAACCTACCTACACCTCCTTAATTACACTATTCCCTTTTCATATAATCAGAATTTAAGCCCCTTCCCTAGATTATAATCATATAATAATGCCCCTTCCCTAGATTATAATCATATAATAATGCCCCCTCCCCCAATGGAGTATAATTATACAATAACACCCTCCCCATACTAATATATAATCATAGCATAACGCCCCCCACGTAGATTATAATCTTATAATAATGCCCCCTCCCCCACTGGAGTATAATTACATACCCCCCTTGCAGTAAAATGATGCCCCCCCGGAGTTTAATGTGTTCTTTCCGTGTACATGTGCCAGACGTATTGCTGAGTGCCATTCACTGACAGCTATCAGTTTTGTTATTCATATTGACTTCATAAAATTTTTTCATAGTATTATAGTACTCAAAATTTAACTCCTTCACCCCGATTTTCCGTTTTTTTTTTTTTTTGCTCCCCTTCTTCTGAGAGCCGTAACTTTTTTTATTTTTCCATCAATCTTGCCATATGAGGGCTTATTTTTTGCGTGACAAATTGTACTTTTGAGTGAAATCATCAGTTTTACCATATAATGTACTAGGAAACAGGGAAAAAAAAAATCCAAGTGCGATAAAATTGCAAAAAATTGTTTTTGGGTTATTTTATTCACCATGTTCACTATATTGTAAAACTACCATGTCAGTGTGATGCCGAGTTCATAGACACCAAACAGGTATACTCTTACTTTTATCTAAGGGGTTAAAAAATATTCAGAAGTTTGTTAAAAAAAAAAGAATTGTGCTTTTGGTGCCATTTTTGGAAACCCGTAGCGTTGTAATTTTTTGGGATGTGAGTCCCAGTCACTGCTAATATTTTTGCGGCTTGAGCTGGTGTTTTCAATTATACAATTTTTATGAAGTTGCTACTTTTTGATCGCCCGTTATTGGATCTTTTTAAAAATTTTGTGGCTACTCAAAAACGTAATTTTGTCATTTGGATTTTTTTCTCGCTACACCATTTACCGATCTGATTAATTGATTTTATATTTTTATTGATCGGGCATTTCTGAACTCTGAGATATCAAATATGTGTATATTTTTTAACTGTTTTATTTTCAGTGGGGCAAATGAGGCGTGATTTGAACTTTTTATTTATTTTTTTACATTTTGTATTTATTTTACTAGTCCCCTTGAGACCTATAAGGATCAGCAGTCTGATCGCTTGTGCATCCCTGTTGATCAGAGCTGTACAGCTCTGATTAGCAGAAATACAGCATTCCTGTGGGAGTCGGCGCTCTATCGACTGTGACAGAAAATATGTCATGATAGCAACAGGGGTCATTACATGGCCCGCCGCTACCATAGCAACCATCGACTTCCCGTGATCGTGTCAAGGGGCCACCGATGGCGGCAGGGAACAGTGCGATCCTCGATCTTTCTGTGTATAAGTGACGGCTGTGAGTTATCCTGGACTGTATCTGTATTGTACTGTGTGTATAAGTGACAGCTGTGAGTGATCCTGGACTGTATCTGTATTGTACTGTGTGTATAAGTGACGGCTGTGAGTGATCCTGGACTGTATCTGTATTGTACTGTGTGTATAAGTGACGGCTGTGAGTGATCCTGGACTGTATCTGTATTGTACTGTGTGTATAAGTGACAGCTGTGAGTGATCCTGGACTTTATCTGTATTGCACTGTGTGTATAAGTGACGGCTGTGAGTGATCCTGGACTTTATCTGTATTGTACTGTGTGTATAAGTGATTGCTGTGAGTGATCCTGGACTGTATCTGTATTGTACTGTGTGTATAAGTGACGGCTGTGAGTGATCCTGGACTGTATCTGTATTGTACTGTGTGTATAAGTGACGGCTGTGAGTGATCCTGGACTGTATCTGTATTGTACTGTGTGTATAAGTGACAGCTGTGAGTGATCCTGGACTGTATCTGTATTGTACTGTGTGTATAAGTGACAGCTGTGAGTGATCCTGGACTGTATCTGTATTGTACTGTGTGTATAAGTGACAGCTGTGAGTGATCCTGGACTGTATCTGTATTGTACTGTGTATAAGTGACAGCTGTGAGTGATCCTGGACTGTATCTGTATTGTACTGTGTATAAGTGACAGCTGTGAGTGATCCTGGACTGTATCTGTATTGTAGTCCTGTAAATCTGAATGTGGCAGAACAGGATAAGACACAAGCTCATTGGATTTATATCTAAATGCTACAGTTCGCGCTCTACTGTTATGGCTAAAAATGTTAACGTTATGGGGCCCCCACCAGATTTTCTGCCCAGGGGCCCCCACCAACCTTAATCCGGCCCTGTATTTACCCACCTGAGGATTTGGGTAGGGCGGGGGGGGGGGGGGGGGAGTGTTTAGTTTCTGTATGTTTACATTGTATAGAATATTTGCGGTTTGATGTCCTTCCTGGTGTACAGGTGACTCGGGGAGGAGTTCAGGAGGCTCATAAATGGTGCAGAACGTGTTCCTCATCACACAAGACGGCACCATGCACCTAATCCTCGGTCTATTGCTGCTGTGCTCCGGAGCCGCCGCTGCAGGTAACGTCCGTCCATAGGTGACAGTCACACATTGTGCAATATTATTTATTGCATTGATCTTCTCCTTTTGCCTATACCATTTCTTCCATCCTCAGGGCTGCAGTGCACGGACGTCCCTGGGAACCTGAAGCAGGTGGACGCCGGCGACGGTCAGGTGTATGGGGTCAACTCCAATGACGATATTTACCAATGGGTGGACAACGCCTGGAAGCAGATTCCTGGAAAACTGATCCACGTGTCGGTGGGTCCAGGTGGAATCTGGGGGGTCAACAGGGGGAACGCCATCTACAAGTGGCAGGACAACACCTGGGTGGCGGTAGCAGGTAAGAAGACGTCTTATTACGCCTTGTCGATTACTATTATTGACCCACTTTCTTCTCCCAAGCAAGCTCAGATTTGGGGAGTTTTTTGCTCGGCCCCCCATTCTGCATTGTATAACAAATTGCAGCCCCTCATGGTCCAAAAGTTCTTTAGGGGCCTGTAGGGTCCAGAAAAGCTCTCTGGGATTTCACTCAAGAAATCCTGAGCTATCAGTTTTAATGTTTTGATATTATTGTAGCAGAAATAAGGCACTACAATCATCTGTACTCCAAATTAGTATGTTCTTATAATAATGCAGCTGAAGACAACCACTGCTATCATCTGTACTCCACATTAGTATGTTTTTATAATAATGTAGCTGAAGATAATCACTGCCATCATCTGTACTCCAAATGAGCATATTCTGATATTAATGTAGCTGAAGACAATCACTGCCATCATCTGTACTCCAAATGAGTATTTTCTGATATTAATGTAACTGTAGGAAATAACTGCCATCATCTGTACTCCACATGAGTAGATATTAATATCATTGTAGCTGAAGATAAACACTGCTATCATCTGTACTCCAAATAAGTACATACTAATATTAATGTAGGTGAAGACAATCACTGCCATCATCTGTACTCCGAATGAGCATATTCTGATGTTAATGTAACTGTTGGCAATAACTGCCATCATCTGTACTCCACATGAGTACATATTAATATTATTGTAGCTGAAAACAAACATTACTATCATCTGTACTCCAAATAAGTACATACTAATATTAATGTAAGTGAAGACAATCACTGCCATCATCTGTACTCCAAATGGGTATATTCTGAGATTAATGTAGCTGTGAAGACAATCACTACCATCATCTGTACTCCAAATTAGTATAATCTGATAATGTAGCTGAAGACAATCACTGCTGTCATCTGTACTCCAAATGAGTATGTTCTTAAAATAATGACGGATCAGTCTTCAGCTACATTATTACAAGAACATTATTAGGATTACAGATAATGGCAGTGATTGTCTTCAGTTACATTAGTATCAGAATGTACTCCAAATGAGTATGTTCTGATATTAATGTAGCTGAAGAAATCACTGCCATTATCTGTACTCCAAATGAGTACATTATTACATTAATGTAGCTGTAGACAATCACTGCTATCATATGTACTCCAAATGAGTATGTTCTGATATCAATGCAGCTTAAAAAGATCACTGCCATCATCTGTACTCCAAATGAGTATGTTATGATATTAATGTAGCTGAAGGCAATTACTGCCATCATCTGTACTCCAAATGAGTATGTTCTTAAAATAATCAGCTACATTATTATAAGAACATACTCCTTTGGAGTACAGATGATGGCAGTGATTGTCTTCAGTAATATTAGTATCAGAATGTGCTCCAAATGAGTATGTTTTGATATTAATATAGCTAAAGACAATCACTGCCATCATCTGTACTCCAAATGAGTACGTTCTGATTTTAATGTAGCTGAAGACAATCACTGCTATCATCTGTACTCCTAATGAGTATGTTCTTATAATAATGTAGCTGAAGACAATCACTGCTATCATCTGTACTCCAAATAATTACATTCTGATATTTAATGTAGCTGAAGACAAATAGACTGAGTTTGGAAGCCACTTTCATGCAAGTTTACAAGTAAAGATAAATCTAATAAATGATTTGCATAATTTCATAACTTTCCGTGGTGGACAAAATTATTAAAAGAACTGAAAGTTTAGTTACTCTTTAATAAAGTTTCACAAGCTGCGGCACGCACCCCTCCAAAATCCCATTTCTCTGCAGCCATTGGCAGGCACTGACATAGTTCGGGGGGGGGGGGGGTGTCACTGATTTCCATGTGGCCTCAGTCACCACTGTTCCTTACAATGATGCTGTAAATACCAATAGACCACTATAATAGATAAAATACAAAACCCAAAAAGAATGGAAGTGAGAAAATAACTAAACAAATAAATTGTATTGATTAAAAGAAAATCCTAAAATATACAAAAGAGACAATAACAGAATATGCCGGAGAGCCCCGGACGATAATAAATGTATAAAATAATGTATAATAATGTAAATAATGTATAAAATAGTCCAAAATCATAGGATAATTACCCTATTTATCCACTAGATGGCAGTAGTGTACAGCTAGCTTGGTTTAATATCATACATCAGATAAATGTAATATGCTAAAGTAGAAATACATAAATAATCAATATACGGTACATATAAATGCAAACAGATATATACCAACCGCAATACAGTGGATAGGCCAGAGCAGCAAGAAAAGGACCTTTGCGGTAGCTTCTTTCAAGGGGGAGAGTGTTTAGTCTTTTACTACCCAGAAAATAGGCCCTAGCATGATTTTATAGGATTTTTGGACTATGCTTGAAATATAAGCCCCTACTCCAAAAAATAAGCCCTAGCATGATTTTATAGCATTTTTGGACTATGCTTGAAATATAAGCCCCTACTCCAAAAAATAAGCCCTAGCATGATTTTATAGCATTTTTGGACTATGCTTGAAATATAAGCCCCTACTCCAAAAAATAAGCCCTAGCATGATTTTATAGGATTTTTGGACTATGCTTGAAATATAAGCCCCTACTCCAAAAAATAAGCCCTAGTATGATTTTAAAGGATTTTTGGAGTATGCTTGGAATATAAGCCCTACTCCTAAAAAAAAATAATTAAAAAAAAATAAGCCCTAGTATGATTTTATAGGATTTTTAGAGTATGCTTGGAATATAAGCCCTACTCCTAAAAAAAAAAATAAATTAAAAAAAAAATAAGCCCTAGTAGGATTTTATAGGATTTTTGGAGTATACTTGAAATATAAGCCCTAGCATGATTTTAGGACTATGCTTGAAATTTAAGCACTATGCCAAAAATAAGCCCTAGCATGATTGTATAGGATTTTTGGAGTATACGTGAAATATAAGCCCTACTCCCAAAAAAATAAGCCCTAGTAGGATTTTATAGGAATTTTGGAGTATACTTGGAATATAAGCCCTACTCCTAAAAAAAATAAAATAAGCCCTAGTAGGATTTTATAGGATTTTTGGAGTATACTTGGAATATAAGCCCTACTCCTAAAAAACAAAAAAAATAAGCCCTAGTATGATTTTATAGGATTTTTGGAGTATACTTGGAATATAAGCCCTACTCCAAATAAAAAAAAAGCCCTAGTAGGATTTTATAGGATTTTTGGAGTATACTTGGAATATAAGCCCTACTCCAAAAAAAAAATAAATAAGCCCTAGTAGGATTTTATAGGATTTTGGAGTATGCTTGAAATATAAGCCCTAGTCCAAAAAATAAGCCCTGGCATGATTTTATAGGATTTTTGGACTATGCTTGAAATTTAAGCCCTATGCCAAAAATAAGCCCTAGTATGATTTTATAGGATCTTTGGAGTATACATGGAATATAAGCCCTTGAATGATTTTATAGGATTTTTTGGAGTATGCGTGTAATATAAGCCCCTACTCCAAAAAATAAGCCCTAGTAAGATTTGATAGGATTTTTGGAGTATGCTTGCAATATAAGCCCTACTCCTAAAAAAAAAATAAAATAAACCCCAGTAGGATTTTATAGGATTTTTTGGAGTATGCATGAAATATAAGCCCCTACTCCAAAAAAAATAAAAAAAATAAACCCTAGTAGGATTTTATAGGATTTTTGGAGTATACTTGAAATATAAGGCCTAGTCCAAAAAATAAACCCTGGCATGATTTTAGGACTATGCTTGAAATATAAGCCCTATGCCAAAAATAAACCCTAGTGAAATTTTACAGGATTTTTGGAGTATGCTTGAAATATAAGCCCTACTCCAAAAAAAATAAGCCCTAGTAGGATTTTATAGGATTTTGCACTATGCTTGAATTATAAGACCCTACCATGATTTTATAGGAATTTTTGCAGTATGCTTGAAACTTCAAAATCAACACAATTACTATTTGTTCAGTAATTTTCTCACTTCCATTCTTTTTGGATTTTGTTTCTTGCAATAGTGCTACATCGCCATCTAATGGTGAAAAGTTAACATTGCAGGCATACAGCAGTGCATTGAATTAGATAGATACAGAACCATAAAAAAAACAGTTAAATCGGAGTATACAGCTGCAGAATTTTCTAACATTTATCTTTGGTTTTGTTTATTAAAATAGTGCTACATCGCCATCTAATGGTGAAAAGTCAACATTGCAGGCATACAGCAGTGCATTGAATTACATAGATACAGAACCATAAAAAAAAGTTAAATCGGAGTATACAGCTGCAGAATTTACTAACATTTATCTTTGGTTTTGTTTATTAAAATAGTGCTACATCGCCATCTAACGGTGAAAAGTTAACATTGCAGTAATGCAGTGGGCATTGAATTACATAGATACAGAACCATAAAAAAACAGTTAAATTGGAATATACGGCTGCAGAATTTTCTAACATTTATCTTTGGTTTTGTTTATTAAAATAGCGCTACATCGCCATCTAATGGTGAAAAGTTAACATTGCAGGCATACAGCGGTGCATTGAATTACATAGATACAGAACCATAAAAAAACCAGTTAAATCGGAGTATACGGCTGCAGAATTTTCTAACATTTATCTTTGGTTATGTTTATTAAAATAGTGCTACATCGCCATCTAATGGTGAATTGTTAACATTGCAGGCATACAGCGGTGCATTGAATTACATAGATACAGAACCATAAAGAAACAGTTAAATCGGAATATACGGCTGAACAATTTTCTAACATTTATCCTTGGTTTTATTTCCGCAGGAAGTCTGAAGCAGATAGATGCTGGTGGGGAAAAATTTGTGTCTGGAGCTAATTTATGGGATTGGATTTACTGCCTGAACCAGGTGGACACACTCTCCAGGGGTACCGTGCTGCCCTTTATCCAGATAGAAGGGGGTCTGAAATACTTCACCTGTGGTCTTAATGGCTGCTGGGGTGTGAACACTGCCAATAACATCTATTACCGCTATGATGTGCAACCCAACGCCTGCAAAGGAAGTCGATGGGTGCAGATAGCCGGCAGTTTGGTCATGGTGGAGGTTGCCACTGATGGTTCTGTATTCGGCGTGAACTCCAATGGAATGGTGTATAAAAGGTAAAAGCCTTACAGTCATTGCCTAAGACTCCAGTTACCAAACATTCTGCTTTAAGGGCAAATTTCTACTACAAAAATCTTACAATGTATCTAATTTTCTAACATAATTCTGGCCACCTGCAGCCACCACTAGGGGGAGCTCACTGCACATGGATTTATCTAATATATAAAGCTGAGTGTATGTATGTGTAAACAGGAGCGACGGAGGGGGGGACACATGCTATAGTCATAGTCAGTGTGTTCTGCAACCCCGTGGCCCTGCTACAGGCTGATTATCCATGGTGCTAATGTCTCTGGCGCTGCTGCTGCTTCCAGGTCCTCGGTGCAGTGAATATGCATGAGCATAATGAGTGGGCCTGGAAGCAGGAGACAGCAGCGGTGATTATAGAAAATCATTTTATTTCACAAAAATGTGGTTTTCTCTGGTACGTGTCACACTGATGTCACACGGATCACATCAGTGTGCGATTCGTGTGACACCCGTGCTGCCAGAGAAAAAAAATGACATGTCTCCGTGTGGAGCACACGTGTGTCACAGGGTCCACGAGAAAACACACACGTGTGCACAAACCCATTGATTTTAAGGGGTTTACATATGTCCGTGTCTTCAGTACATGTGAAAACGGACATCACACATGACGTGTGAAGGAGGCCTAAGACATAGAAACACACATTCAGCATTACATACGACAATGTACTTATTCGGCCACTAGATGGCACCGTCCGCACTTACAATAAATTCACATAATATACCAGCCTAAAATCTACTAAAACATCTTGGTCGGGGTCTTCAGGGGAGGAAATTCTTCACATTCTTGGTACGCTGACCACCTCCTTACATGTATGTACGAGTGTGTGTGTATATGTGTGTATACATGTGTTTGTATGTACGTCCACTAAAGGAATCTGCACCGTCGCATTTACAATCATGTAGAGCTGTAGGGGGAAAAAGCGCAATAGGGTCTTACCCGGTATGAGGGTAGAGAGACAGAAAGAGGTACACTCACCTGGTAGGGTTGTGCAAGTCACAACTCCTTATGATCGCATGTGAGTGCCTTTTTGTGGTTTAGCAGCGGCCCCGGAATGCAGTATATAAAATATAGGTCAGGTAAAGAGAAAACCGGTTTAAATGCCGCGCTAAAAACCACTGATGTTGTAGATGAAAAAGATTTCCTTTATTTCATAATTCTACGCGTTTCAGAGACATCTCCGTCTCCTTCCTCAGGAAAATAAATCATATTACAAAAAATTTTTTGTAATATGATTTATTTTCCTGAGGAAGGAGACGGAGATGTCTCTGAAACGCGTAGAATTATGAAATAAAGGAAATCTTTTTCATCTACAACATCAGTGGTTTTTAGCGCGGCATTTAAACCGGTTTTCTCTTTACCTGACCTATATTGCATTTACAATCATGACATTTTGCACAGCCGCTTCTTGTGACTCAGGGAATGTCATAGACTATGTTTTGTGCGGAAATGTAAGCATGCGCTTTACACTTATTTGCCAAAAAACCTGCTTACATTAAAGTGAATGGAGCTGGGAGCCACAGGTCATTAATATGAGCTGTTATTGGTTGCTATAGGCAACAAAGGACATTCATAGTATAAGAAGCTTCTGTGTGAGGTAATATGATATCAGTGGAGAGACGGATAGAGAGAGACAGAGCGAGAGACAGACAGACAGACAGACAAACAGGGAGGCAGAGAAAAATCAGAGAAAGACATATAGAGAAACAGAAAGAGAGACAGAGACAGGCAGAGATCGTAGAGAGAGAAAGACAGAGAGACAGGTAGAGATGGACAGAAAGACAGGCAGAGAGGGACAGAGACAGAAAGACAGAGACTGACAGAAAGACAGGCAGAGAGGGACAGAAAGATGGTTAGATAAACGGACAGAGAGGCAGGCAGAGAGGGAGAGAGTGAGAGACAGGCAGGGAGACAGGCAGAGAGACAGGCAAAGAGACAGGCAGGGAGACAGGCAGGGAGACAAGCAGGGAGACAGGCAAAGAGACAGGCAGGGAGACAGAAAGAGAGACAGACAGAGAGACAGGCAGGGAGACAGACAGAGAGACAGGCAGGGAGACAGGCAGGGAGACAGACAGAGAGACAGGCAGGGAGACAGGCAGGGAAAGAGACATGCAGGGAGACAGGCAGGGAGACAGGCAGAGAGACAGAAAGAGAGACAGGCGGGGAGACAGGCAGGGAGACAGGCAGAGAAACAGAAAGGGAGACAGACAGAGAGACAGACAGGGAGACAGGCAGAGAGACAGGCAGAGAGACAGGCAGAGAGAAAGGCAGAGAGACAGACAGAGAGACAGGCAGGGAGACAGGCAGAGAGACAGGCAGGGAGACAGGCAGAGAGACAGGCAGAGAGACAGAAAGAGAGACAGAAAGAGAGACAGGCAGGGAGACAGGCAGGGAGACAGGCAGGGAGACAGTCAGGGAGACAGGCAGAGAGACAGGCAGAGAAACAGAAAGAGAGACAGACAGAGAGACAGGCAGGGAGACAGGCAGGGAGACAGGCAGAGAGACAGGTGGAGAGACAGGCAGGGAGACAGGCAGGGAGACAGGCAGGGAGACAGGCAGGGAGACAGAAAGAGAGACAGACAGAGAGACAGACAGAGAGACAGGCAGGGAGACAGACAGGGAGACAGGCAGGGAGACAGGCAGAGAGACAGGCAGGGAGACAGGCAGACAGAAAGGCAGGGAGATAGGCAGAGAGACAGGCAGAGAGACAGGCAGGGAGACAGGCAGAGAGACAGGCAGAGAGACAGGCAGGGAGACAGGCAGAGAGACAGGCAGGGAGACAGGCAGAGAGAAAGGCAGGGAGACAGGCAGAGAGAAAGGCAGGGAGACAGGCAGAGAGACAGGCAGAGAGACAGGCAGAGAGACAGGCAGAGAGACAGGCGGGGAGACAGGCAGAGAGACAGAAAGAGAGACAGGCAGAGAGACAGGCAGGGAGACAGGCAGAGAGACAGGCAGGGAGACAGGCAGGGAGACAGGCAGAGAGACAGGCAGAGAGACAGGAAGAGAGAAAGGCAGGGAGACAGGCAGGGAGACAGGCAGAGAGACAGGCAGAGAGACAGGAAGAGAGAAAGGCAGGGAGACAGGAAGAGAGACAGGCAGAGAGACAGGCAGAGAGACAGGCAGGGAGACAGGCAGAGAGACAGGAAGAGAGAAAGGCAGGGAGACAGGCAGGGAGACAGGCAGAGAGACAGGCAGAGAGAAAAGCAGGGAGACAGGCAGGGAGACAGGCAGAGAGACAGGCAGGGAGACAGGCAGGGAGACAGGCAGAGAGAAAGGCAGGGAGACAGGCAGAGAGAAAGGCAGGGAGACAGACAGAGAGAAAGGCAGGGAGACAGGCAGAGAGACAGGCAGGGAGACAGGCAGGGAGACAGGCAGGGAGACAGGCAGGGAGACAGGCAGAGAGACAGGAAGAGAGAAAGGCAGGGAGACAGGCAGGGAGACAGGCAGAGAGACAGGCAGAGAGAAAAGCAGGGAGACAGGCAGGGAGACAGGCAGAGAGACAGGCAGGGAGACAGGCAGGGAGACAGGCAGAGAGACAGGAAGGGAGACAGGCAGGGAGACAGGCAGAGAGACAGGCAGAGAGAAAGGCAGGGAGACAGGCAGAGAGAAAGGCAGGGAGACAGACAGGGAGACAGGCAGAGAGAAAGGCAGGGAGACAGGCAGAGAGAAAGGCAGGGAGACAGGCAGAGAGAAAGGCAGAGAGACAGGCAGAGAGACAATGAGACAGAAAGAGAGACAGGCAGAGATACAGAGACTGGGAGACAATTACTATCCTGGACAACAAAGGGTACTACAGCTACTACAGCTTATAATAATCAGTGATTTCCCCCTAGTGGTGGATGCAGGTTACATCTATAACAGCATCACACATGCAGGAGCATGGAGATGACTGACCCCTACTCTGTAAAGCTCTAGTGCCAGCTGTGTTATACAGCCAACCCCTGACCTAGATGGGTGAAAACTTTATTATATTATTATTTATATTATGGGGCCACTTTTTGCTATCATTACGCCACCATTCGAGGTGTAAGTAATGTGTTTTTTCCATTTCAGGGACGGGATCTCGGCTGACAATCCTATTGGAACCTCTTGGACCCAGTTGGATCTTAGCGGCAAATTCCGACATGTGACTTATGATCAGGGCGTCTTGTGGCTTCTCGCGGAGAACGGAGCCATCTCTAAATGTGAAAATGTGAAAGTCCGCACTCCCTCAATCTGTTTTTAGATCTCATGAACAGATCCAACTCGTAGTATGTTATGGCATAATGGTTTTTGGGGGGTTTTGCGGGGTTGGAAGGAATTTTTGTCAAAATTAATTTTCACAGGTCAATAAAAAACAAAGACAAACTCGTTCAGTACAAAATGCTCCATTTGCCGTAATATCTTCCATGTGAAATAAAGTCTCACTTTTAATCCTTATTTTTCTGATATATTTTTTTGTCAATGAATATTTTAAAGTAGTAGTTTACCAATGGTCTAGTGTGGTGGTGGGTAAAGGTAATATTTCCCCCATACAGTTACTACAGGCTAATATTCCCCCCATACAGTCAGTACTGGCTAATATTTCCCCCATACAGTCAGTACTGGCTAATATTTCCCTTATACACTCAGTACTGGCTAATATTTCCCACATACAGTCAGTGCTGGCTATTATTCCTCCATACAGTCAGTGCTGGCTAATATTTCCCTCATACAGTCAGTGCTGGCTAATATTCCTCCATACAGTCACTACTGGCTAATATTTCCCTCATACAGTCAGTACTGGCTAATATTTCTTCCATACAGTCAGTACCGGCTAATATTTTCCACATACAGTCACTACTTGCTAATATTTCCCCCATGTACTCACTACTGGCTAATATTCCACCCATACAGTCAGTGCTGGCTAATATTTCCCATGTACAGTCACTACTGGCTAATATTTCCCCCATAGAGTCACTACTGGCTAATATTTGCCCCATACAGTCAGTTCTAGCAAATATTTCCCCCATACAGTCAGTACTGGCTAATATTCCCCCCATACAGTCAGTACTGGCTAATATTCCCCCACCACAGTCAGTACTGGCTAATATTTCCCTCATACACTCAGTACTGGCTATTATTTCTGTCATGCAGTCAGTACTGGCTAATATTTCCCTCATACAGTCACTGCTGGCTAATATTCTTCCCATACAGTCAGTACTGGCTAATATTTCCCTCATAGAGTCAGTACTGGCTAATATTTCCCTCATACACTCAGTACTGGCTATTATTTCTGTCATGCAGTCAGTACTGGCTAATATTTCCCTCATACAGTCACTGCTGGCTAATATTCTTCCCATACAGTCAGTACTGGCTAATATTTCCCTCATAGAGTCAGTACTGGCTAATATTCCCCCATACACTCAGTACTGGCTGATATTCCCCCATACACTCAGTACCGGCTAATGTTTCCCCCATACAGTTAGTACTGGCTAATATTCCCCCATACACTCAGTACTGGCTGATATTCCCCCATACACTCAGTACCGGCTAATATTTCCCCCATACAGTCAGTACTGGCTAATATTTTTCAGTGAATTCAGTGCCCCTTTAAAGATAAAGATCCCTTAGTGTCACCTTAAAAAATACCCTCTGAGTGCCCCTTTAAAAACAAGAATGCCCCCAAAGAGTGCCACTATTGTGGCCCCCAGGCAGATAAAAAATAAAGCTTATTCTTACCCACTCCTGAGCCCACTCATGACCTCAACAAACAAATCCACCCACAGTCTGCACCCAGCACGTAGGCATTGCAGATTTTATTGGCCCATTTCTCTTGTGCCATCTCTTATTGATCCCTTTGACTCCCGAATGGTAGAGGCTGACATTATCTACCCCTTTTAGGTTTCCACTTCCTTCCACCCCCCCCTAAAAAAAGAAATGACGGCCCAGTTGTTAGGATAAAATTGTCCAAACAGATGTTTATTACAGGCCCAGAAAAATAATTTGAGATGAGGAGGCTCTTGGAGCTCAAAAATCCTCTAAAACCCAAACTGTAACTTTACAGCATTACCCCCTCCAGTCACACTCATAGGCTCAGGAGCACCTGTAATGCTGGAAACTCATTGTCAAAAAGATCTTTATTATAGGCCCAAATAAATAATTTGAGATGAGGATGCTCTTGGAGCTCAAAAGGTCACCGGTACACAAACTGTAACCTTTCAGCATAACCCCCTGAGTCGCAACTATAGGCTCAGGAGCAGCTGTAATGCTGGAAACTCATCGTCAAAAAGGTCTTTACTATAGGTCTAAATAAAGTGGGGAGGCTCTTGTAGCTCAAAAGGCTTGGGGGCACTCAAACTGTAACCTTTCAGCATTATCCCCTAGTCATAACCATAGGCTCGGGAGCACCTGTAATGCTGGAAACTGGAAATTCATTGTCAAGAAAGTCTTTATTATAGACCCAAATAAATTATTTGAGATGAGGAGGCTCTTGGAGCTCAAAAGGCCTCCAGTACCCAAACTGTAACCTTTCAGCATTACCCACTGAGTCGTAACCATAGGCACAGGAGCAGCTGTAATGCTATAAACGTATTGTCAAAAAAGTCTTTATTACAGGTCAAAACAAAAAATTTGAGGTGAGAAGACTCTTGGAGCTCAAAAGACCTCCAGTACCCAAACTGTAACCTTTCAGCAATTCCCCCTCTAGTTGTAACAATAGCCTCAGGAGCAGCTGTAATGCTGTAAATTCATTGCCAAAAAGGTCTTTATTATAGGCCCAAATAAATAATTTGAGGTGATGATTCCCTTGGGGCTCAAAAGGCCTCCAGTACCCAAACTGTAACGATTCAGCAACCATAACTTGAGTCACAACCATAACCATTGAGTCACAACCATAACCATAACCATTCAGGAGCACCTGTAATGCTGAAAACTCTATCATACCACCGACTCCCAGGGACCCCAGCTCGAAGAATCCCAAAACTCCACCAGGCCATGACAATTAGAGGGTACCATCTACCTGGTGAAATCTCCTCCCACCATAATTTTGTCACCAACTCCAAGAAGTCCACCCTAACTAGCAAACCCCATCCCAACCTCCAAACTGACCCTGAAAAAAGCTAAATATTATCCCCTTACCATCTTGATATAATAATACCGCCAAGATGGAGGCTGAGGAGCACGAGTGAGAAATAACGGATTTTTTGCTGTTAGGCAGAAGAATCCCCCCATAGACCTAATGGAATCTCCTGGAGGAGACCTGTCTAAGGTCTGGGGCAGAGGAAGAGCAGAGATAACAAAAAAGTCACAACACATAAACAATAAATGGCGGCATACAGGTGAAGGAATGGCAAGTGGCCACAAGATGTCACTGCTGGAGAAGAAACCCGGAGATGCACTACCTGCAAGTGGAGAGGACCAGGTGTAGAGCTTGAATGCAAATATAATGGAGAATCGCTGACTGGTTTGGTGAAAAAACGTTTGTCTGATTAGACCGCAAAATGCTGGTCCAGCGTTTGGAAATTTTTTGGATAATCTGCATTGGTGGCAAACACAAGGGTAATTTTAATTTTATCAACCCTCTTGTCTAAAGGCCCCGTTACACGGGACGATATATCGGGCGATCGCATGTGCGACGTGACACGCTCAGATCCTATTAACGATTTGCCGGTATCGCTCATAGGTTGTTTATTTGCTGTCACATGTAACGATCTCAAAATCGACGCATCAGTGATATATTGTTGGACCCAGGCGGTCGTTTGAATGTTGTTCGTCGTTGGCAGGGTGTCAAACGGAGCAATATGTCGGCTGCGTCCCCAAAAGCAAACAATTTTTTAAAAATGAACGACGTGTCAACGATCCACGATTTTCATCCTATTTGCGATCGTTCAGAGTCGCTCGTAGGTGTCACACGCAACGACGTCGCGAACGATGCCGGATGTGCGTCACGTAATTCGTGACCCCAACGACATATCGCCCGATATATCGTCTCGTGTAACGCCGCCTTTAGGCTAACGGTGAGGATTTGATGTGAATTTTCAATCCGCAGAGTGTCCCGTGGGTACATGTGGCAGCACATATCATAAGCGAAGCATTTCAATTATACAGCTTAGTCAACTTGCGCTTCCTTCTACAGCCACCTCAGTGCAGAGCCTGTGTCCTGGTCTGGCAAGCTCAGTATTCCTTCCCTAACACTTCCGAGTTTGGCTTACATGCAGCCTGTGTCCCCGTTATCTTCTGTGCTGTCTCAGGGACCCCACTACCACAGTTATATCTTTCTAGACCTTCAGCTCAGTGCTACTGAAGTCATGCTCACCTTTCTTTTCTATTTTTCAGGGCACCCAGACTTGTCTGTAGTACTCAAATCCTCCCTTCTTTCCTTTATTCCTTCCTTCCGTTCATCCTTCCTGTGATCATTTCTTCCTTCGATTCTTCCTTCCTTTGATCTTTCCTGTCATAGTTTCTTCCTTCAATCATTCCTTTGATCCTCCTACCTTCCATCCTTCCTTCCTTTGATCCTTCCTTAGATCCTTCCTTCCTTTGATCCTTTTGTCTCGGGCAGGGGACAGACCACGGCAGGGGAGGGTACCCGAGGCGCTCTGATCCGGTATCATGGCTGTGGCTCGAGTGGCAGCTGGATCCTGGGCTCGTGCAGCAGCCCGCTGCCCACAACTGTGTAAAAGGGGGTATTTACAGGGGAGAGAGTTTGTCAGTGATGCCACCCGTGGGTTGTGGTGATTTGTTGGTGACAGCGCCGCTGCCTTTGTATGGGACACCCGGGGCTGATGGAGTGGGGCAGCAGGATGGTATCCCCTCCACGGGTAGGGGAGGTGTAGTCCCGGGGCCCAGGTGTAGGTGGTGTGCAGTGCTGGGGCGCCATCTCTAGGCTGGACCAGATGAAAGCGGTGTACTCACTGTTTAGAAATAAGTCACACAAAGTCCAAGTAGTAAACCAAGTGCCGGATACTGGTAGCCTCCTGAGGGGTGTGCTTGAGTCCCGCACACCGGTTGACAGGACAGGGGCCCTTCCTCCTGCACTTCAGTGTTTTGTCTTGTGTGTTGACAAGTCCACATGAAACGGGAAAAGTCCACTCCCGATGTCTTTACTGTGGGAGCTGTGGCCCACGAGATCTGACCCTTGGGATTTTTGCAGGCACTTGCAGACGCCATATCCCCCGCGTTGGGCTTCCGTCTCGCTCTATCTGGGCTCTCTGGTGGGACAAGACGTGGAATCTTGTCCCCTGCTGGCTAATTGACAAGGGGCTTGAAGCTGTCCTCGCCCTGGGGTCCAGGCACACCGACTGTGCACGGCCTCCGGACCGGATTCCCGCTGTCAGCACCAGCGGCCTACAACCCTGCACCGGTCCACTTAAAGTCTCCTGCAACTGGATCTCTGTTGCCTGTGGCCCTGCTCTGCCGTCTGCCACCTAGTCAGCTCAGGTAGTCTGGTAGTCCAAGCACTACAACCCCCGACTACCACTTCACTCCTCTCACTTCCTTTGTCCACTCACTAACTGACTTGTTCCCTCCCCTGACACCTCAGAACCCCTAGGTGGGCGTCACCATCTGCCTGGCTCCGCCCACTGGTGTGTCCCTATTGTCCTTGGGGGGGTGACTAGGCTTTGTGGCTGGTGTTTGTACCTGTGTGTGGGTTGTGTTGGTAGGCAAGGGGGAGAGAGTCCTGCATCTGAAAGATGGATGCAGTCTCCTGTGACAACCTGGTTTTGCCAGGGCGTGACACTCCCCCTTGGTAAAACACAGCCCGTCCTCGGGCTGTCCGGCACTGATTTTTATTTTTTCTGGAACGGTAAAAGGCAAAAGATATAAAACACATAACATTGCATAAAACTGTAAACATTTTGTGCCGCCCCCGTGACAGCAGCCAGCGCTGCTCGGATTCAGATCTACGGTATGGCTCGAGGGGGTCACCGGACCTGGGGGTCACGCGGACACTCCGAATGAAAGGGGGGACGTATTTGTACGGGATTGGTTGTGAACTGTCTGTGAACTGTCTGTCATGCTACCCATGGTGTGTGGTGAGATGTAGCACCACCGCTGTCGTTGCAGGGCTCCCGTGGACGTTGGGCTGGCAGCTGGATGTTAACCCCTCCGTGGGTAGGGATGGATGTCCCGGGGCCCAGTGTCTCTGTGCTGAGGGTTGGTGATTGCAGGGGCCGGCGCACCCGGCCAGGCCGGGGGTGTTACTCACCGTCAAAGAAAGCACACAAGTCCTGTGGTAAACCAAGGGGATGGTGGCTGGCTGCCGCAGACGGGTATATCTGGTCCCACACCCGGGTTGATAGTCAGGGTCCCTCTCCATTGCCTCCTAGCCAATGGTGCCCGGGCTCCAACCCCGGCACCTGTCAGACTCCTCTCTCCTTCACTGACTACTCTCAACTCACAACTGACTGTCAACTCTCTGTGTTTTCCTGCCTCAGGTCCTCTGAACTTTTCGGCGGGCGTGGCCAACCGCCTGGCTCTGCCCCCTGGTGTGTTCATCCAGCACTGAGGGAGGTGACTAGGTTATAAAGGTTGGCTGATGTTACCTTATTGGGGGACAGGTGTAATGCGGGGGTTTACCTGTGACTACCTGGCTAGTCCAGGGCGTCACACTCCCCCTTGGTTAACTACAGACCGTCCGTGGGCTGTCCGACCACCACTGTTTATTTTGTGACTGCAAAAGACAAAAAGAGAACATATGTACAATTATAATAACAGTATTTACAATTAAGCATGTTTGTGTTTCTTCCCTTGCGGGAGGCATGTTACTTAAACGTTGCAAAAATATAAAAACATTTTTATTAACCAGGAACGGGACGGGACCGGGTCCTTTCATTTGCCCACCCAAGCAAACCTAAACCTTGATGCTGCCTCTAAAGACAGGTCAGCCCCCCTTTTCCCCAGTCCAGGAATCGGGTTCAGGTCCGGGTATTGCCCATACGGGCCGGGTAAAAAGTTCCTTACCTGGCAGTCTCTCAGAGGCCCCACATCCAGGGGACACCTGACCCGGAGGGTTGTCACCAGTTCCAATGGTGATGGGACCTCGGCCTACAACATCCCGCAGGCCCTTCCTCCAACCACCCTCCCCGGGGACTGTAGGACCTGAAAGGTTGGTCCGGGATTATTTACAAGCCCAAAAGTTTTTGGGTGGCTTGCAAGTTCTCAGCCATGTTCACTTTAAAATGGGGTAAACAGCGGGAATCAAACAAAGTCCCAACGGGGACGGGCAGTATGGTAGCCGGGAACCGCCACCATTTAACACTCTTAAATGCGGGCATGCACATCCTCTTTACCCTCCTGCTCAGGAGCCAGACTTCCTGGGGAACCCTCGGCACTGGCTACGACCGGCCTCACATACTGCCGTGGGACCCCACGCTCAACAGTCTGCGCCTCCTTTCCACGAGCACCTTGCCGCTGGTCTTCAGCCGGTGTAAGGGGTAGTCGGACCCCCGAACCGGGAAAGAGAATCCCCCCCTGAAGACGCCACAGGAGTATGGTGGCACATTGTACCATGTTATGTGTTATGTACAGTTCTTCCCCCCCCCCAGGTGCCAGTGTAGTGAGTGGTTCCCCTGGTAACAGTGACAGGGAAGGAAGGGGCAGGGCAGCCTAGGAGGGAAGAGAAGGGGGGTTGGGCTCTTAATGCAGGGCAGTGTGCTGTGAGATGTAACATGGGAGAGAGCTGAGGAGAAGTGCCGGGGCAGAGTGCAGGAGTGGGTGCTGTGGCAGTGGAGCGAAGAAGTTGGAGCTAATCCGGAGCCGGTAGTGAGTACTGGAGCCGTCCCCTAGTTCAATACAAATCCCTGGGAAAGGGCTGGACTAAAATCGGGATAGGAGTACCACTGCTAGGGGGATAACAATTGGCCCCTGCAGGCAAAGGAAAGTGCCCGTAGAGAAAAAGGAAACCGTTTTCGTAGAAAAGGACCTGTAACTTGTAACGTACTAAAGTAAGCCTGCTGCAAACAGAAAGATGGAAGCTTTGTTTAATAAAACGGTGTTTGGTTTACCCGCTGCCTGCAATTGTCTCTTTCCTGAAAGTGAAGAAGGAGCTGGAGAGCACAGAAGGAACGCTGTCATGAATGGGCCCCATGCATCCACACTCTGCCCCAACAACACACCTGTTTTGCAAGTAACGGCCGGGCCGGGGTTCAGCCTGCGGCCCACAAGGCGAGGGGACCTGACTACACCCCCTGAGGCGCCCCCTGCCCCCGTTACACCGGGACGAGGTACCTGGGAGCAGCGGGTCCTGCCTCTGTTGCGGCCGGGTGGACTGCCGGGGCCGACGTCATCTCTGTTGTGGCTGGGCGGACTGCCGGGGATGGATGGATGGATGGATGTCGTCAGCGGTGCCGGAGCGATGGTGACGGTAAGGCCTGAGGGCCCAGAAGCTGGTTCCTCCCCCGTAGATGGTACGGGCTTCGCTGCCACGGACTGGGGCAGTGGGTCTGTTGGGGCGTTGGGTGCGGGCACGGGCGACGAGGGAAACGGCGTGGCGGACGGGAACAGGTCGGGCCCCTCAGCCGGGACGGCCGGTTCCTGGGGAACATAGGGGCGTGGGTCACTGCTTACCCGCTCCTCCAAGATCATCTCCATTTCGTGCGCCCAGACGGCTGCAGCCATGCCCTTCATCTCCGACGCCCACTTCGCCAGCATGAAGTGGGCTTGGGGCTGGATACTCCGACACATCCTGCCGCGTAGGTGTCCAGGAACGGGTTTCTGCAGAGTCCTGATGTCCCTGCACTTATCAGCCATGGTTACATCAGCTCTTCCCGCTTCTCTCCCTTGGTCTTTTCGCGGCACTCCCTTCTTTGGCCGATCAGTTTCGCTTTTCGACCTCTCATTTTGCTGCACGGCCGCATTCCCAGGGGGCATGGCTTCAGTTTTTCGCGCCCTTTCTGCGGGGAAGAAGACTCTGACGGGAATCTTCGAGCCAAAAGATGGCGGCAAGATGGCGGATTCTGCAAATTTCGCAACGGATCACCGCTGACTTCACTTCAAGGCGCACTTCACTAGGTAAGTGAATAGGTAAGTATCCTGTTCGTGACGCCAGAAGAGTCGATGTGTACCAACCGGGCTCGGCTGCGACCGAGCTGCTCGGATCCGGGCTCGTTGGTGGGTGGCTCGAGCGCCTCTGGACCTGGGGTCACTTCGCTCTGAAAGGGAATGCTGGCGCTTTTGGTGGGGGGGGTTAGGTAGGTGCACGGCCGGAGCCGCGCTTGAGTTCGTGACGCCACCCACGGGATGTGGTGAAGGTAGACACCACCGCTGCAGTTACGGGGCACCCGGGGGAGATGGTTATGCAGCAAGATGTTAACCCCTCCGTGGGCAGGCATGATGGCCCCGGGACCCGTTGGGGAAGTAGCTGGGCAGTGCAGGGCGGTGCGCGGCCGATGGCACTGTTGTACTCACTGTTATTGACACACACAAGTCTCTGGTAAACAAAGTTGATGGTGGTTGGTGCCCGCAGCCGGCTGCGTCTGGTCCCCCACCCGGCTCGGTGGTCTTGGCCTTTCTCCTGCACCGTGTAGTGTATTTGGGCTGCCTGCGCTTCAGCGGTGGGAGTCCGCTCTCCGGCTGTATGTATGTCGGGAGAGCCCTTTTGCCCACAGACGCTGGCCCATGGGATCTCTCTGCCTGTGCGGTGGCTTTCTATCCCCCTCGGTGGGCTGCTGTCTTCAGTCGGGACTTGGGTGGGAAAGGACCTATAGTCCAGACCGCAATCAGTCAATTAACTCAGTCCAGTGGATTCTGGACCTCGTTTCAGGGTCTGAGTACACCCCTGTGTGCTCCGGTTTCTGAGTCGGTTCCCCGGGTCGGTACCGGCGGGCCACTACCCTGTCCCGTTCCACCACGGTTCCACCGAGCCGTCTTCCCGGCTCCTGCAGGCTAAGGCCACCGTCTGCCTCCTAGCCTCCTAGCTAATGGTGCCCGGGCTCCAACCCCTCAACTCACAACTGACTGTCAACTGTCTGTGTTTTCCTGCCTCAGGCCCTCTGAACTCCTCGGCGGGCGTGACCAACCGCCTGGCTCCGCCCCCTGGTGTGTTCATCCAGCACTGAGGGAGGTGACTAGGTTATAAAGGTTGGCTGATGTTACCTTATTGGGGGACAGGTGTAATGCGGGGGTTTACCTGTGACTACCTGGCTAGTCCAGGGCGTCACACTCCCCCTTGGTTAACTACAGACCGTCCGTGGGCTGTCCGACCACCACTGTTTATTTTGTGACTGCAAAAGACAAAAAGAGAACATATGTACAATTATAATAACAGTATTTACAATTAAGCATGTTTGTGTTTCTTCCCTTGCGGGAGGCATGTTACTTAAACGTTGCAAAAATATAAAAACATTTTTATTAACCAGGAACGGGACGGGACCGGGTCCTTTCATTTGCCCACCCAAGCAAACCTAAACCTTGATGCTGCCTCTAAAGACAGGTCAGCCCCCCTTTTCCCCAGTCCAGGAATCGGGTTCAGGTCCGGGTATTGCCCATACGGGCCGGGTAAAAAGTTCCTTACCTGGCAGTCTCTCAGAGGCCCCACATCCAGGGGACACCTGACCCGGAGGGTTGTCACCAGTTCCAATGGTGACGGGACCTCGGCCTACAACATCCCGCAGGCCCTTCCTCCAACCACCCTCCCCGGGGACTGTAGGACCTGAAAGGTTGGTCCGGGATTATTTACAAGCCCAAAAGTTTTTGGGTGGCTTGCAAGTTCTCAGCCATGTTCACTTTAAAATGGGGTAAACAGCGGGAATCAAACAAAGTCCCAACGGGGACGGGCAGTATGGTAGCCGGGAACCGCCACCATTTAACACTCTTAAATGCGGGCATGCACATCCTCTTTACCCTCCTGCTCAGGAGCCAGACTTCCTGGGGAACCCTCGGCACTGGCTACGACCGGCCTCACATACTGCCGTGGGACCCCACGCTCAACAGTCTGCGCCTCCTTTCCACGAGCACCTTGCCGCTGGTCTTCAGCCGGTGTAAGGGGTAGTCGGACCCCCGAACCGGGAAAGAGAATCCCCCCCTGAAGACGCCACAGGCGGGCGTGACCAACCGCCTGGCTCCGCCCCCTGGTGTGTTCATCCAGCACTGAGGGAGGTGACTAGGTTATAAAGGTTGGCTGATGTTACCTTATTGGGGGACAGGTGTAATGTGGGGTCTACCTGTGGCTACCTGGCTAGTCCAGGGCGTCACATTACTCACGGTCAAAGAAAGCACCCAAGTCCTGTGGTAAACCAAGGGGATGGTGGCCGGCTGCCGCAGACGGGTGTATCTGGTCCCACACCCGGGTTGATAGTCAGGGTCCCTCTCCTCTGCACTCAGTGTTTTGTAGAATGGACTTCCCGGCTTGAAACACGTGAGTCCGCTCCCGGTCCTTTGGTTGGGAGCCGTGCCCGTCAGACGCTGACCCTTGGGATCTATGGGCCCTGGCAGTTGCCTTATTCCTATCGGTGAGTGTTTGTCTACTTTTTGGGACTTAGGTTGGGACAGGACCTGTAATCCTGCCCTCAATCGGTGAAGTAGCCAGGCCGCCTGTGTCGGTGCTGGCTTCAGGGTGTGAGTACCCCCTCTGTGCACATGGTTTCCGGGTCGGTTCTCCGGTGTCGGTACCGGGGCAGGATCCAACCCTGTCCCGGTCCACTCCAGCTGCCGTCTTCCCGTCTCCTGCAGACTCTGACTAACGTCTGCCACCTAGCCAGAACGTCAGGGCTCTTACCCCGACGCCTGTCAGCTAGCACTTCACTCCACTCCAACTTGAACTAGAACTAGACACTGACTGCACTTCAACTCAACACTCAAACTAAACTGACTGTTTTCCCACCCCGGGCTCACCAGACTCCTAGGTGGGCGTTCCCTAACCGCCTGGTCAAGCCCATTGGTGTGTCTGTCCTTCCCTAAGGGGGGGATGACTCGGATTTCAGGTCGGCTGGTTTTAACCCCGTGTGGGATGGGTGTTGTGCGGGGGCCTAAACTGTGTGACACCTGGTTTTCCAGGGCATCACAATTTCATCCCTATATAGGGAGGCACTCTTCTTAAACGTTGCAAAACTTATCTTCTCCCTTCAACCCGCCACCCAAAACACCTGAACCCCTGGTGCCACCGCTAGCCATGCTGTCACACCACCCTGAGTTCCTGACAGTGTCCGTGGTGAAATGATTGAAGTCCCCTTCCCACCAGTCCACCCCAAAGAGTCCCAAAGTTCTGGAACCCTCTGGCCTGGAGGTTAGCCACCGGTTTCATTAGTGACTGGGCCTCGGCCGACTCTACCGCAGGCCCTTCCTCCAACCAGTCCTCTACAGCGGTGTTAGAGTCCTGGTGGTAGGGTAAACAAGAAGGTAAATAGGGATGGCCTCTGCCAGTCCTGAGGCCATGGTCCATGAACAACAGGGGAAAAGCTGGGTTAAAACACGGAAAGGGGGTAGCCGGGTTCCGTTACCAATCACTCCTTCTCATACAAATGACGGTGGTAGGTGAGGCATGGCTGCTCGTTAACCACGACCCACTTCTTGATGTCAAGGGCAAACCACCCTCGCTCTCCACAGTGCCGGGTGTAGCCAACCATGTCTCCGGGTTCCAGATTCCTATCTGGGTGGCCGATTGGTAGATGAGGGGCCACATCCTTCCGGGACACAAATATCTCGGCCTCCAGTCCTGGCTGGTAGATGAACCCCCACCCTTTCTGGGGGTCAAAATGGTGGACCTGTCCCCGGTACGTCAGGCCCTTGACCCGGAAAGTAGCTTGCCGGAGACAGTCCTACTCCCGGTAGGTTCGGGCAATCACACCCGCCCTTTTCTCCTCTCGAGCGGCGATTTCCTTGCGGAGCTGTTGCTGTTGCTGCTCCCAGTACGGGGAACGGGTTCCGTGCTCCTCCTCCTGCTCAGGAGCCAGGCCCACTCGGATATGTCGCGGGCAGAGGGGCCGCTCTCGCTACGCTCGGGTCCGCGGCTGCTGCTCGGTGGCTCGAGCGGTGGGCCAGACCCGGGGACTGGAGCAGCGCTCCTCGCCCACGAGTGAAAAGGGGGTGGTTTGTTTGGGGAGATAGTTCGTGACGCCACCCACGGGTCGTGGTGATGATGGGCACCACCACTGCTGCTGGTGAGGGGGATCCCGGGAGAGATGGCAGGGAGCAGCTAAGATGTTGTCCCCTCCGTGGGTAGGGGTTGGTGATCCCGGGGCCCGGTGGCGGTACGGGGAGGCAGAATGGCCGGGGTGCAGGGTTGCAGGGGCAGCGCGGAGCGGTGCCGGATGGCACAGTTGTACTCACTCAGGCACAAATTCACAGAGTCTCTGGTAAACCAAACGGCTGGATGGACGTGTCCCGCAGCCGGCTGCAGTGTCTTTGCTCTCCCCGGACAGGTGGTGGCGGCTGTCTTTCCCTGCACCTGTGTAGAATGTGTTGACTCCGATGGTTTCCCAACGGTAGTCCGCACCCCGGCGTATAGGTACCGAAGGAGCCCGTTTTGCCCGCAGGCGCTGGCCCGTGGATCTCTAGCCTATGGCGGTGGCTTTTTATCCTCACTGGTTGGACTGTTGCCTTCTGTCGGGTCTTGGCTGTTAGGAAACCCCTGGGGTTCCGGTCACTCTCGGATTTGACCGTTGTCGGCGGCTCCCAGCCTAGTCGGGGTCCGATGGCCCTGCCTTTGTGCTTAGCTTCACTCCGCTCCCCGGTTCGGTACCGGCGGGCTACCGCCCGACCCCGGTCCTACGGTTCCGCAGAGGTCCACTAACTCCTGCAGACGGCCACCACCATCTGCCGACCTTGCTGACAGTGCCTGGGCTTCTACCCAGACACCAGCAGTTTCTCCACTCCAACCTCAACTCCTCACTCCACTTCACTGAACTCCAAAACTCAACTCCCCTGAACTCTTGCTCTTTCCTTCCTCCAGGCCTGTGAACTCCTCGGTGGGTGGGGCCAACCGCCTGGCTCCGCCCCACCTGGTGTGGACATCAGACCCTGGAGGGAGGCAACAAGGATTTTGTTTGACTGATGTAAACTATCCAGGGGAGGGGGTGTGTGTGATGTTATGTCTGTGACTACCTGGCTAGTCCAGGGCGTCACATTCCCCCTTGGTGAAATGCAGACCATCCGCGGGCTGCCCGTCCATCACCGGTTTTATTTCTGCAAAAATAGAAATTTAAAATGGAAAACATTAAACATGAGCATATTTATCACTCTTCCCTTACAGGAGGCTTTTCTCTTTAACGTTACTTAACGGCATAAAAACATTTTTATTAATAACGGACGGGTCCATGTTCTTCCGCTCCCCCACCCAAGCAACCTACACCTTGATGCTGCCCCTAAGAAATGGGCAGCACCCCTTTACCCCAGTCCTGGTCCAGGTTACCCGAGCGGGAACGGGTACGGTGTCTCGCACCCGGCTGTCATTTCAGGGGACCCCACGTCCAGGGGGGGGCCCTGACCCCCGGAGGATGGTCACCGGTCCTGGTGGTGACCGGACCCCAGCCTGCTCTGCTGCGGGTCCTTCCTCCAATCTGCCTCTCCGGAGGCGGCAACGGAATACAGCCCACAAATTATTTACAAGACCACAAGTTCGTGGTTGGCCTGCAAGTTCTCGGCCTTGTTCATGAGTAGTTTCTCATGTGGGCTGTTTCGGGGTAGTTGTATGGCAGACAAAGATTAAACATACTGATGGTCCCAATGGGGACAACTCTCTCTTTTTCGGACGGTAATCAGATGAGTCATTCGGATCATTAGTGTTCATTCATTCAAATAAAACAAGGTGCTGAGAGTCCCAACGGGGACAACTGGGTTGCAACGGAGGACCGCTGCCTTACTTGAGGTCGCCTTCCTCATACGCCTCCTCCAACGCTACATCTGGACGGTACGGTGTGGGAGGGGACTGGGACCGCATCTGGACACCGCGGCCTTCCCTCTGCTTCACATCTAGGGCAAACCAGCCCCTCTCCCTGCAGTGTCGGGTGTAGGTCACCAGGTCGCCCGGTTGCAAGTCACGACCAGGGTGGCCCGTTGGCAGATGGGAGTTTACATCCCGGCGAGCCACAAATATCTCGGCCTCCAGGTCCGGTTCATAGATGAAGCCATATCCCCGCTGAGGATCAAACCGCCTGACCTGGCCCTTGTGGATCGGGCCCCGCACCCGGAGAGTGGCATTGCGCAGATTGTCCTTTTCTCTTATGGTCCGAGCCAGCACCTCGGACCTCTGCTGCTCTCGGGCGGCAATCTTGCGGCCCAGCGGGTTCGGCTCCCTGTCCCAGTAGGGGGTGTTTGCGTGCCCCTGCGCGCAGGTCTGTCCCCACTGGACCTCCCCCACACCGGCCACGACCGGTATTCTCCTTGGGGGTCCTGCGGTGACGCGGCCTGGGCTGCTGCTTTGCAGCGGCGAGCCAGCGCAGCCTCAGCCGAGGCGTAGGGTTCAGGGACAACAGGCCTCACCTGCTGGGCTTTCCTGCCCGCAGCTTCCACTTCTTCCGTAGCCGGACGGACTGCCGGAGCCGGGGCTGTCTTGGGTGCGGCCGCTTCCGGGGCCGACGGCTTCTTTTCGTGGACGGGCACCTCCCGTGGGATCTTCCATGGCAGCGGGAGCGGTGCAGGCCGTTCACTGGCAACGCCTACAGGCTGGTCCTCCAGGGCGGACAGGCTTAACTCCGCTACCGGTGTTGGGGGCAGCGGGCCTAGTGGTGGGACAGCAGCAACCGGTGCGAATGGCGGGGGAGGCAGCAGGGTGAACGGACGCAGACCGGGTACCTCAGCTGCAGCGACCGGTCCTTTAAGGACACAGGGGCGTGGGTCGCTCATCTGCTCCTCCAGCACTGTCTCCACCTCGCGTCTCCACACAGCTGCCGCCACTTCCTCCATTTCGGCCACCCATCTCTCCATTAGGAATCGGACCTGGGCCTGCAGGCGGCAGCACATTTGCGCGGTCCTGGCTTCCAGGAACCAGATGTGTAGCAGAGTCCTGGCGTCCCTCCTCTTTATACCTTCGGTTACATCAGGTACACCTGCACCCGCCCCCCTTGGTTCTTTCAAGCACTTCCTCCTTCTTGGGGTGGGGCTTCACTTTCACACCTTTCCTGCTTGGGGAAGACGCTTGAGCGGGAAATCTTCGCGCCAAAGATGGCGGAACTTCAAATTTTTCGGCCGGACGCCGCCGGCGGCGACTGCAAGGCGCACTTCTACCGGTAGGTAGATTGGTTCTAATCCTGTTCGTAACGCCAAGTTGTCGTGGGTGGAGGGGCCGCGCTCGCTACGCTCGGGTCCGCGGCTGCTGCTGCTGCTCGGTGGCTCGAGCGGTGGGCCGGACCCGGGGACTCGAGCAGCGCTCCTCGCCCACGAGTGAAAAGGGGGTGGTTTGTTTGGGGAGATAGTCCGTGACGCCACCCACGGGTCGTGGTGATGATGGGCACCACCGCTGCTGGTGAGGGGGATCCCGGGAGCGATGGCAGGGAGCAGCTAAGATGTTGTCCCCTCCGTGGGTAGGGGTTGGTGATCCCGGGGCCCGGTGGCGGTACGGGGAGGCAGAATGGCCGGGTTGCAGGGTTGCAGGGGCAGCGCGGAGCGGTGCCGGATGGCACAGTTGTACTCACTCAGGCACAAATTCACAGAGTCTCTGGTAAACCAAACGGCTGGATGGACGTGTCCCGCAGCCGGCTGCAGTGTCTTTGCTTTTCCCGGACAGGTGGTGGCGGCTGCCTTTCCCTGCACCTGTGTAGAATGTAGAAAAAACAAAAAAAGCTAGCACTAAATGTGCACTACAGCACTAAAAATTCCAACTGTACTTATTATAAATTTGAGATTTTTGGCAAAAAATTGCAATTTCTTGAGCCACCCCGCCACTCCACGGCAAATCTCATTTGGGGCAGTCCTAACACTAAAATATTTTTATAAAATGTGCCAAACGGCCTCACATATGAAATAGTAGAACTACTCTTAGCAGCACTCACCTGGTCTATTTCAATCCCGTACCCATGACTGAATCATGGTTGTGGGCGGGACAGGCCCAAGCAAATGCTGCAGTAAATAGCCTGTGGACAGGGCCTGATGACTGAATGTGAACAGTCACCAATCGCCAAAATCTAGACAGGTGGAATACATCCCAAATTGGGGTGCATAGCAAGGTGGGGGTCAACGACCGACCAATTCAATGAAGAAAAAACAAAAAAAGCTAGCACTAAATGTGCACTACAGCACTAAAAAATCTCAAAAATTTTATAATAAGTACAGTTTGTAATTTTTAGTGCTGTAGTGCACATTTAGTGCTGGCTTTTTGTTTTTCTTCATTGAATTGGTCGGTGGCTGACCCCCACCTTGCTATGCACCCCAATTTGGGATGTATTCCACCTGTCTAGATTTTGGCGGTTGGTGACTGTTCACATTCAGTCATCAGGCCTTGTCCACAGGCTATTTAATTCATGCAGCATTTGCTTGGACCTGTCCCGCCCACAGCCATGACTCAGTCATGGGTACGGGATTGAAATAGACCAGGTGAGTGCTGCTAAGAGCAGTTCTACTATTCATATGTGAGGCCGTATGGCACATTTTATAAAAATATTTTAGTGTAGGACTGCCTCAAATGAGATTTGCCGTGACGTGGCGAGGCAGCTCAAGAAATTGCAATTTTTTGACAAAAATCTCAAAAATTTTATAAGTACAGTTTGGAATTTTTAGTGCTGAAGTGCACATTTAGTGCTGGCTTTTTGTTTTACCTGTGTAGAATGTGTTGACTCCGATGGTTTCCCAACGGTAGTCCGCTCCCCGGCGTATAGGTACCGAAGGAGCCCGTTTTGCCCGCAGGCGCTGGCCCGTGGATCTCTAGCCTATGGCGGTGGCTTTTTATCCTCACTGGTTGGACTGTTGCCTTCTGTTGGGTCTTGGCTGTTAGGAAACCCCTGGGGTTCCGGTCACTCTCTGATTTGACCGTTGTCGGCGGCTACCAGCCTAGTCGGGGTCCGATGGCCCTGCCTTTGTGCTTAGCTTCACTCCGCTCCCCGGTTCGGTACCGGCGGGCTACCACCCGACCCCGGTCCTACGGTTCCGCAGAGGTCCACTAACTCCTGCAGACGGCCACCACCGTCTGCCGACCTTGCTGACAGTGCCTGGGCTCCTACCCAGACACTAGCAGTTTCTCCACTCCAACCTCAACTCCTCACTCCACTTCACTGAACTCCAAAACTCAACTCCCCTGAACTCCTGCTTTTTCCCGCCTCCAGGCCTGTGAACTCCTCGGTGGGTGGGGCCAACCGCCTGGCTCCGCCCCACCTGGTGTGGACATCAGACCCTGGAGGGAGGCAACAAGGATTTTGTTTGACTGATGTAAACTATCCAGGGGAGGGTGTGTGTGTGATGTTATGTCTGTGACTACCTGGCTAGTTCAGGGCGTCACAGATACCTTCGGCGCCGGCTACGACCGGCCTCTCATACTGCCGTGGGCCCCACGATCAGTGGCCTGCTCCGCTTCCCTGCCGGAACACAACGGCTGTTTCTCAGCCAGGGTGGGGTGCTTGGGAATGGTTGGTGTTGCAGCTGGGGTAGATACAAAGATGGGTGCCGCCTCCGTAGCTGCCGGGCGGATGGCCGGGGCCGACGTCATCAATGGTGCGGCCAGGCTCGGGGCCAGATGAGATGTCATCAGTGGTGCCGGAGTGATGGAGATGGTAAGGCCTGAGAACCAAGCAGCTGGGTTCTCCCCTGCAGATGATACAGGCTCCGCTGCCACTGACCGAGGCAACGGGTCGGTCAGAGCATTGGCTGCGGACACGGGTGACGAGGTAGGCAACATGGCAGACGGGAGCAGACCGAAACCCTCAGCCAGGCAGGCCAGTTCCTGGGGAACATAGGGGCGTGGGTCACTGCTTACCTGCTCCTCCTTGGCCATCTCCACTTCGCATGCCCGGACACAGCTGCAGCCAGGCACTTCATCTTCGACGTCCACTTCGCCAGCATGAAGTGGGTTTGGGCCTGGATCCTCCAGCACATCCTCTCCGTCAGCTCCTCGATCCAATCAGCGGTCCCGGGGATGGGACTCTCCGGGCGCTACCGTCAGGTTGCTGTGACATCTTGCCGCATCAGTGTCCATAAACGGGTTTCTGCAGAGTCCTGGCGTCCCTGCACTTTATCAGCTCTGGTCACATGCCACTCCCTCACCTTCCCCCTTGGTTTTCCCACAGCAGTCTCCGGCTGCGTTCACAGGAAGGTGGGTGGAACTTCAGACTCGTACTCTTTTCGGTGATGAAGATGGCGAGGTTGTTGTTTTTGGTGCCAAAAATGGCGGGCAAGATGGCGGCGGTCCAAACATTTTAGCGTTTCACGGGTTAACAGTCCAGGAAAGGCGCACTTCACCCAGGTTAGTGGATGGGGTAAGAATCCTGTTCGTGACGCCAGAAAAGTTGTCTTGGGCGGGGGCGGAGACCACGGCAGGGGAGGGTACCTGAGGCGCTCGATCCGGGATCTTGGCTGTGGCTCAAGTGGCAGCCGGATCCTGGGCTCGTGCAGCAGCTCGCTGCCCACAAGTGTGTAAAAGGGGGTATTTACAGGGGAGAGAGTTTGTCAGTGACGCCACCCGTGGGTTGCGGTGATTTCTTGGTGACACCGCCGCTGCCTTTGTATGGGACGCCCGGGGCTTATGGAGCGGGGCAGAAGGATGGTATCCCCTCCACGGGTAGGGGAGGTGTAGTCCCTGGGCCCAGGTGTAGGTGGTGTGCAGTGCTGGGGCGCCGTCTGTAGGCTGGACCGGATGACACTGGTTTACTCACTGTTTAGAAATAAGTCACACAAAGTCCAAGTAGTAAACCAAGTGACGGATACTGGTAGCCTCCGGAGTGGTGTGTTCGAGTCCCGCACACCGGTTGACAGGACAAGGGCCCTTCCTCCTGCACTTCAGTGTTTTGTCTTGTGTATTGACTAGTCCGCATGAAACGGGAAAAGTCCGCTCCTGGTGTCTTTGCTGTGGGAGCTGTGGCCCGCGAGATCTGACCCTTGGGATTTTTGCAGGCACTTGCAGACGCCCTATTCCGTCTCGCTCTATCTGGGCTTACTGGTGCGACAAGACGTGGAATCTTGTCCCCTGCTGGTTAATCGGTAAGGTGCTTGAAGCTGTCCTCGCCCTGGGGTCCAGTCACCCCGACTGTGCACGGCCTCCGGACCAGATTCCCGCTGTCAGCACTGGTGGCCTACAACCCTGCCCTGGTCCACTTAAGGTCTCCTGCAAACGGATCTCCGTCGCCTGTGGCCCTGCTCTGCCCTCTGCCACCTAGTCAGCTCAGGTAGTCCGGTAGTTCGGGAGCTACAACCCCCGACTACCACTTCACTCCTCTCACTTCCTCTGTCTACTCACTAACTGACTTGTTCCCTCCCCTGACACCTCAGAACCCCTAGGTGGGCATCACTATCTGCCTGGCTCCACCCACTGGTGTGTCCCTCTTGTCCTTGGGGGGTGACTATCCTTTGTGGCTGGTGTTTGTACCTGTGTGTGGGTTGTGTTGGTAGGCAAGGAGGAGAGAGTCCTGCATCTGAAAGATGGATGCAGTCTCCTGTGACAACCTGGTTTTGCCAGTGCGTTACACTTTCTTAGATCCTTCCTTCCTTTGATCCTTCCTTCTCTACTTCCTTCCTTCCATCCTTCCTTTGATCCTCCTTCCTTCCTTTAATCCTTGCATACTTTGTTTCTTACTTTGATCCTTTCTTACATCCTTCCTTCCTTTGATCCTTCCTTAGAGCCTTCCTTCCTACAATCCTTCCTTCGATCCTCCTTCCTTCAATCATTCTTCCATTTGATCATTCCTTAGATCCTTCCTTCGATTCTTCTTTTGATCCGTTCTTCTTTCAATCTTTCCTTTGATCCTTCCTTCCTTCAATCCTTCTTTCAAACCTTCCTTCCGCCATTCTTTGATTCTTCCTTACTTTGATCCTTCCTTTCATACTTCACTTGATTCTGCCTTTGATCCTTCCCTTTGATCCCTCCTTTGATACATCCTTCCTTTGATCCTACCTTTGATCCTTCCTTCCTTCAATCTTCCTCCCTTTTATTCTTCCTTCCTTTTTTCCTTCAATCCTTCCTTTGATGCTTCCTTCCTTTGATTCTTTCTCCTTTCGATTCTTCCTTTGATCCATCCTTCCTTCGATCCTTCCTTCCTTCCTTTGGTCCTTCCTTCCTTCAATCTTTCCTTCCTTGGATCTTTCCTTCCTTTGATCCTTCCTTCCTTCCCAAACCATTAAGAATCTCCCTTTTTGCTCCCCAAATACATGGGTAGGCCAGCTGTAACTCTTCCCTACCCAACTGCCTAAAGGTCACTCTTTCCTGCTCAATAACTGCCTAAAGGTCACATTTATTTTTTACAATAAAACACAGGTGCATATTGTCATACTAGACTCAACATTAGATCATACAATTTACCAGGAGACTAGCAATCACAGAAATTCAGGAAAAGGGTCAGCCATATCCAACTTTGATGTGGTCTGTAGTCATAAATCAGCTGAGAGGAGCTCAGAAAAGGATAGATAAGAGTTACCAACTCCCTGGCAGATTCTCAGTTAACTCATTCAGAAGCCAGCGCAACACCGAGGCTATAGAGGCAAACCGCACCATCCTTTTTCTGACTAGAAGATGGGGTTAATATTTTGTATTCTCATATACCTTATCAGCATAGTCGTCATACCCCGGTGCCTTCTAACAATGGCTCTTGGAATAAATCAAATCCGGTAAAGTTGATCTCTGCTATGTTTGTACTTCAGTATTTTTAATTTTACAGTTACTAAACAATATACATCCGCAATTATATGCCATGTAGTTCTGCAGTCACAGTTGATGGTCTATAGTTTGGGTCACAATGAATGACCCTGCACATTGTATAAAGCAGTTACATCATATTGTAATATGTTATAACACAATTAGGTCAATCTATCTATTGTTACTAAACACAATGTCCAGGAGTGTAAATTATCTGAGGATAATCCTGATGTAATTATAGTTTGCACTTTGATCTCCTAGTTTCTTATGTTGGCCAAAGCCATACAGAGTCGATGGGCTCTGACTGGGATTTAAACCCATGACCTATCGCATTCCAAGCTAGAAGCCTACCACTAGACCAACAAGAATAAGTCTTTTAACCATTGGCCAAAGCCATACAGAGTCGATGAGCTCTGACTGTGATTTAAACCCATGACCTATTGCATTCCAAGCTAGAAGCCTACCACTAGACCAACAAGAATAAGTCTTTTAACCATTGGCCAAAGCCATACAGAGTCGATGAGCTCTGACTGTGATTTAAACCCATGAGCTATCGCATTCCAAGCAAGAAGCCTACCACTAGACCAACGAGTACGTTTTTTAACCATTGGCCAAAGCCATATAAAGTCGATGGACTCTGACTGGGATTTAAACCCATGAGCTATCGCATTCCAAGTAAGAAGCCTACCACTAGACCAATGAGGTAAGTTTTTTAACCATTGGCCAAAGCCATATAGAGTCGATGGGCTCTGACTGGGATTTAAACCCATGAGCTATCGCATTCCAAGCTAGAAGCCTACCACTAGACCAATGAGTAAGTTTTTTAACTATTGGCCAAAGCCATATAAAGTCGATAGACTCTGACTGGGATTTAAATTCATGACCTATCGCATTCCAAGCAAGAAGCCTACCACTAGACCAACGAGTACGTTTTTTAACCATTGGCCTAAGCCATATAAAGTCGATGGACTCTGACTGGGATTTAAACCCATGAGCTATCGCATTCCAAGTAAGAAGCCTACCACTAGACCAATGAGGTAAGTTTTTTAACCATTGGCCAAAGCCATATAGAGTCGATGGGCTCTGACTGGGATTTAAACCCATGAGCTATCGCATTCCAAGCTAGAAGCCTACCACTAGACCAATGAGTAAGTTTTTTAACTATTGGCCAAAGCCATATAAAGTCGATAGACTCTGACTGGGATTTAAATTCATGACCTATCGCATTCCAAGCAAGAAGCCTACCACTAGACCAACGAGTACGTTTTTTAACCATTGGCCTAAGCCATATAAAGTCGATGGACTCTGACTGGGATTTAAACCCATGAGCTATCGCATTCCAAGTAAGAAGCCTACCACTAGACCAACGAGGTAAGTTTTTTAACCATTGGCCAAAGCCATATAGAGTCGATGGGCTCTGACTGAGATTTAAATCCATGACCTATTGCATTCCAAGCTAGAAGCCTACTACTAGACCAACAAGAATAAGTCTTTTAACCATTGGCCAAAGCTATACAGAGTCGATGAGCTCTGACTGGGATTTAAATCCATGACCTATTGCATTCCAAGCAAGAAGCCTACCACTAGACCAACGAGGTAAGTTTTTTAACCATTGGCCAAAGCCATATAGAGTCGATGGGATTTAAACCCATGACCTATTGCATTCCAAGCAAGAAGCCTACCACTAGACCAACGAGGTAAGTTTTTAACCTACTATCTACCAATGTCCTTTTTTTGGGGGCGCCTAATCTTTTGCTTAAAATTCATTAAATTAAATTAATTAATTAATCATTAATTAATTAATTTAATTTATACATTACATTCATTAATTTTGCTTAAATTTCATTTTCATTTTTAATTTTTTTTTTTTCATTAAAAATCTGTCATTTAATCATTTAATAAAAAAAATGAAAATTTCTAATTTGGGAAGTAATGGTTTAACCATTAGCCACAGCCAGAGTCGATGGGCTCTGAATGGGATTCAAATCTACGAGTTATCGCATTCCAAGCAAGAAGCCTACCACTAGACCAACGAGGACAAGTTTATGTTGTTTGGTAAAATGACACAGTTTATACAATAAAATTAGATTAGATTTTTATTTTGCTTTTTATATTTTTATTACATAAAAAAATAGAAAGTATCAATTTTGCAACCCTAACCCTATCCACAACCCATAGTCTAACCCTAACCCTAAACTTCTTTGTTTCAGTGATAAAAGAAGTGTAGAAAATAATTTAAAAAATATAAAAGTCCTTAAGGAAGATACCAGATAAAAATCCCTGAGCTCTCCTGATGCTGCGGCTCCTTTCCATATTGTGCTGCGTGCACCAGTCCCATATTCCATGGAGGAAGAGGTGGCGAACCTAGGAGACAATTTGCCACCTGATGAAGAATGGGCAAAGACATGACTGGGACCCCTGCAAAAGTTCAAGAGACTTTGGGGGAAGTGTTCTCAGAAGAGAAAATAATAATGCCATCATGTTGAGGTTTCAAGAAACTGCAAAAAATTGACCAAGAAAAAAAAGTCATTAAATAATATATCTTTTTTAAATCGGCAAGAAGTTTTGCCTGAGGGTGAAAAGGGTTTTGACCTGGGAGGAAAAAGGATTTTGTCAAGGAGGAAAAATGTTTCTTTTCAAGGAGGAAAAAGGTTTTGTCAGGGGAGAAAAAAAGGTTTTGAAAGGGGAGGAAGAAGGTTTTGCCAGGGAAGGGATAAGGTTTTTCTGGGGAGGAAAAAGATTTTGCCGTGGAGGAGAATGGTTTTGCCCGGGGAGGAAAAGGGTTTTGTAGAAGAAAAAGGTTTTGCCATGGGAGGAAGAAGGTTTTGCCAGAAGAAAAATGTTTTTCCACGAGAAGAAAAAGGTTTTTCCAGGAGAAAATAAATGTTTGTCAAGGAGAAGAAAAAGTTTTGGCCAGGAGAAGAAAAAGGTTTTGCCATGGGAGGAAAAAGGTTTTGCCGTAATGGAAAACTGTTTTGCCGGGGAGGGAAATGTTTTTTCCTTTTGAGGAAAATGGGTTTGCCTAGGAAGAAAAAAGGGTTTGCCCAAGGAGAAAAAGTTTTTTTCTTGGAAGAAACATGGTTTTGCCCAAAGAGGAAAAAAAGTTTTGGGGGGAAGAAAAAAGGTTTGGTGGAAGGAAAAAGGATTTGTTTGAGGAGGAAAAAGTATTTTTACCAAGGAGAAAGATGGTTTTGCCAGGGGAGGAAAAGGGTTTTGCCATGGGAGGAAGAAGGTTTTGCCCAGGGAGCAAAAGGGTTTTGCCGGGGAGGAAAAATCTTTTGCCGGGATGGAAACAGGTTTTGCCGGGGAGGAAAATGTTTTTTTCCTTGGAGGAAAATGGTTTTGCCCAGGAAGAAAAAAGGGTTTGCCCAAGGAGAAAAAGTTTTTTTCTTGGAAGGAACATGGTTTTGCCCGAGGAGAAAAAGGTTTTCTCAGGGCAGGAAAAATGTTTTGTTTGAGGAGGAAAAAGTATTTTTACCAAGGAGGAAGATGGCTTTGCCGGGGGAGGAAAAAGGTTTTGGCCGGGGAGGAAAAAGGTTTTGCCAGGAGAAGAAAAAGGTTTTGCCAGGAGAAGAAAAAGGTTTTGCCATGGGAGTAAAAGAGTTTTGCCGGGCAATAAAAATCTTTTGGCGGGATGGAAACAGGTTTTGCCGGGGAGGAAAATGTTTTTTTTTCCTTGGAAGAAAATGGTTTTGCCCAGGAAGAAAAAAGGGTTTGCCCAAGGAGAAAAAGTTTTTTTTCTTGGAAGGAACATCGTTTTGCCCGAGGAGGAAAAAGGTTTTCTCAGGGCAGGAAAAAGGTTTTGGGGGGAAGGAAAAAGGTTTTGTTTGAGGAGGAAAAGGGAAAAAGTAATTTTTACCAAGGAGGAAGATGGCTTTGCCGGAGGAGGAAAAAGGTTTTGGCCGGGGAGGAAAGAGGTTTTGCCTGAGGAAGAAAAATGTTTTGGCAGGAGAAGAAAATGGTTTTGCTATGAGAAGAAAAAGGTTTTGCCAGGGGAGAATATTTTTTTTTTCCAAGGAAGAAGATGGTTTTGCTGAGGGAGGAAAAAGGTTTTCTAAAATATTTGCAGACATTTATTTTTAAATTGTATTTCATATTTCTGGGATACAAATACTCAAATATAAAATGTAGAAAGGGAGAACCATGAGACAAAAATGCTATATAAAATGTGAATATTTATTGTATATAGACACAATGACACAAATGAAATAACATAGAACCATATACTAAAAATGAGGATGATCCCAGTACAATAAAACTGGTAGGGCGTCTATGTCAACAAGGGATCACACATTATTAACTTAGGTGTATAAAATGCTATACTATGTAACTATATAAATAGATCCCTCTGTGTGTAATGACTCTATATAATATATAGAAATAGATCCCTCTGTGTGTAATGACTCTATATAATATATAGGAATCGATCCCTCTGTGTGTAATGACTCTATATAATATATAGGAATAGATCCCTCTGTGTGTAATGACTCTATATAATATATAGGAATAGATCCCTCTGTGTGTAATGACTCTATATAATATATAGGAATAGATCCCTCTGTGTGTAATGACTATATAATATATAGGAATAGATCCCTCTGTGTGTAATGACTCTATATAATATATAGGAATAGATCCCTCTGTGTGTAATGACTCTATATATTATATAGAAATAGATCCCTCTCTGTGTAATAACTCTATATAATATATAGAAATAGATCCCTCTGTGTGTAATGACTCTATATAATATATAGAAATAGATCCCTCTGCGTGTTATGACTCTATATAATATCTAGAAAAAAACCAAGGAGAAAAATTGTATGAAAAATACCCTGACTATTAATAAATAAATTGCAAGTGCTTAATAACAGGGTACTTAGTATATATATTTTTGCAAAAAGGTAAGAAGCTGTCTCACCTCGTCACGGTGTACCCATCTGAGACAGTCCCTAACC
>NC_134363.1:33090399-33092899 GCF_048569485.1 Anomaloglossus baeobatrachus | reverse complement strand
GCTGATGATCACACCAGGGGGTGAGCCAGGCGGTTGGCCCCGCCCACCGAGGAGTTCACAGTCCTGGAGGCGGGAAAAGCAGGCAGATGAGATCAGTTTTGAGTAGAGTTGAGAGAGGAGTGAAGTGGCAGTTAAGCAGCCTGAAGTTGGTCCGGGTGTGTGGCCCGGACGGATCAGCAAGGTTGGCAGACGGTGTTGACCGTCTGCAGGAGTGGCCTATCGGAGTTTACCGTAAGGACCGTGGACGGGCGGTGGCCCGACGGTACCGGACCGGTACACGAAGAGAAGTCAGCACCATCTGGCAGGGGCTTGCGGACCCCGGCAAGGCTAGGAGTCGCCGTGAATTTGCCAAATCCGTTAGCGAAGGGAACCTCCTGGGTTTCCCAGCAGCCAAGTCCCGACAGAAGGCAACCGTCTAACCGAGAGAGGGAAACACAGTCACCGCCAAGGCTAAAGTTCCCAGGGCCAGAGCCTGCGGGCAAAAGGGGCTCCTCCAGCCCATAACCAAGCTGGGGAGCGGGTTACCGGTGGGAACCCATTGGAACCGTTTACAGTACGTAGGTGCAGGGAAAGGCAGTCACCATCAACCTGCCAGGAGAAACAACACCGCAGGCGTCTGTGGGACCCGTCCATCCAGCCGTGTGTCTTACCGAGAACTGCACCTCACCAGGCCCTGTAACCCGCCTGCCATCCTTCCCTACCCCATCACTGGGCCCCGGGACAACCAACCCCCTACCCACGGAGGGGAGAACTAACATCAAAGCTGCTCCCTGTCACTGCTCCCGGGATCCCCGTCTGGAGCAGCGGTGGTGTCACCAATATCACCACAACCGTGGGTGGCGTCACGGACAATAACCAAATCCCCACAATCAATCCCCACCCTTTTCACTCACGGGCGAGGAGCGCCGCTCGAGTCCCCGGGATCCGGCCCACCGCTCGAGCCACCACCGAGCAGCAGCAGCCGCAGCAGCAGCGGCCGGACCCGAGCAGTGGGAGAGCGCAGCGTCCCCTCCTCCGCCCGCGACATATCCATCTATCTATCTATCCATCCATCATCTATCTATCCCTTTATCTATCTATCTATCTATCTATCTATCTATCTATCCCTCTATCTATCTGTGTCGCCCTGGACAAGCCAGGGGCCACAGAGAACAACACCACAACACACTCCACATTCCCTGCAGGCACATCAAGGTCAGACACGAAACCCTTGTTGCCCTCCTCCAGGCGGTTGGTCTCCACCCACCGAGGAGTTCACAGTCCTGGAGGCGGGAAAACCAGGCAGTCTAGTTTGGAGGAGGAAGTGGAAGGAGGTGAAGTAGATAGATAGAGTTTGAAAGGCGAAAGTGGAAGGAGAAAAGTGAAGTGGCAGTAGAGCAAGCAAAACTGACTGAGAGCGTCTGGGTGTGTGCCCCGGGCGAGACAGCAAGGTTGGCAGACGGTGGTGACCGTCTGCAGGAGTGGCCGGTTGGAGTTGCCGAAAGGACCGTGGATGGGTGGTGGCCCGGCAGTACCGGAACGGTACACAAAGAGAGGCCAGCACCATTGGCAGGGGCCTTTCAGATCCCGGCAAGGCTTGGAGTCGCCGTAATTTGCCAAATCCGTCAGTGAAGGGGACCTCCGGGTTTCCAAACAACTAAGTCCCGATTGAAGGCAAAAGTCCAACCGTATGAGAGGGACACCGCCACCGCCAAGGCACCAGTTCCTCAGGGCCAGCGCCTGCGGGCAAAAAGGGGCTCCTCCGGCCCATATCCAAGCCGGGGAGCGGGTTACCGGTGGGAACCCATCGATACCAACAACCGTACTCAGGTGCAGGGAAAATAGACAGTCACCGCTAACTTTCAGGGACCAACACCACCGCAGCCGTCCGAGGGACCCGTCCAACCAGCCGCTTGTTTTACCGTGAACTGTGTCATCATCCTTGGGCTGAGTGAGTACCTCCGTGCCGTGCGGCACAGCGCTGCCCCTGCGTCCCTGCACCTCACCAGGCCCCATAACCCGCCTGACACCCTCTCCTACCCCATCACCGGGGCCCCGGGACAACCAACCCCCTACCCACGGAGGGGAGAATAACAACCATAGCTGCTCCCTGTCACCGTCCCCGGGATCCCCATCCGGAGCAGCGGTGGTGTCACCAAAAATCACCACAACCGTGGGTGGCGTCACGGACAATATCCCCAAAACCAAACCACCCCTTTTCACTCACGGGCGAGGAGCGCCGCTCGAGTCCCCGGGATCCGGCCCATCGCTCGAGCCACCGAGCAGCAGCAGCCGCAGAGCAGCGGCAGCCGGACCCGAGCAGTGGGAGAGCGCAGCGTTGCCATCCTCCTCCCCGCCCGCGACAACTTGGCGTCACGAACAGGATCTTACCGCTCTGCCGTTGGGTAGAGGTGCGCCTTGTTACCGCCGGAGGTGTCCGGACGAAAAATTTCAGAAGCCGCCATCTTTGGCGCGGAAAGTTCCCGCTTGAGCGTCTTCTCGAGTAGTGGAGGCGCGAAGG
>NC_134363.1:33020399-33085399 GCF_048569485.1 Anomaloglossus baeobatrachus | reverse complement strand
CCGATTGACACACAACCGTGAGGACCGGGGACGGGTGGTGGCCCGCCGGTACCGAACCGGGGAGCGAAGAGAAGCCAGCACCATTCCGCAGGGCCTACGGACCCCGACCAGGCTTGGAGTCGCTGTTAAACCGGTCAAATCCGTCAGCGACGGGAACCTCCGGGGTTCCTCAGCAGTAAAGACCCGAATGAAGGCAACCGCTCAACCGTGAAGGGAAATACAGCTACCGCCACAGCTAGAGTTCCCAGGGCCAGAGCCTGCGGGCAAAAAGGGGCTCCTCTGGCAAATACACCTGGGGAGCGGGTTACCGGTGGGAAGCCATCGGAGCCGACAACACATCACAGGTGCAGGGAGAGACAGTCACCGCCAACCTACCAGGAGTGACCATCGCAGTCGGCTGCGGGACCCGTCCATCCAGCCGTTTGTTTAACCAGAGACTCCGTTTACGTTATTAGCTGAGTGAGTACTACCGTGCCACCTGGCACTGCGCTGCCGCCCCTGCACCTCGCTAAACCCCGCCATCCACCTTACAGGCACCATCACCGGGCCCCGGGACCACCAAAAACCCCCTACCCACGGAGGGGAGAGAAACATCTCGGCTGCTCCCAGTCATCGCTCCCGGGATCCCTGTCCAGAGCAGCGGTGGTGTCCCAACCTCACCACAACCGTGGGTGGCGTCACGGACTGACTTCCCAAACCCAAGAAACTATTCCCCTTTCACTCACGGGCAGGGAACGCCGCTCGAGTCCCCGGATCCGGCCCACCGCTCGAGCCACCAGGCAGCAGCAGCAGCTGGACCCGAGCCGCGAGCGCGGTCGAGCAGCGCACCCCCCGCCCGCGACATCAGCAGCCGAGCTGCTCGGATCCGGATTTGCGGTGGTTCGAGGGGCGTCTGGATCCGGGGGTCATGCGGCCACTCCAATGAAGGGGGGTATTTAAAGGGGATGGTGTACTGAGAGTTCGTGACACCACCCGTGGTGTGTGGTAAGGTGGAGTACCACTGCTGCAGCTGGGAGTACCCGGTGGCGATGGAGTGGGCAGCCAGGTGTTTAACTCCTCCCGGGACTCGGTGATGGTGGAGGCACGTGCCGTTGGGGAGGTAAGGGTCACTTGCGTACTCACTCTGTCCAATAACACTGACACCGGCAACTTAGTAAACCAAAGTTCTGGACACCGCTGCCGCTGAGGGGAGCTAATTTGGGTCCCGTTTCTGCTGTTATTTCCTGTTGATCGGGGGTCCAGCTCCTACTAGGCCCAGACCATTGTCTGCCACCTAGTAGTTCCAAGGAGCCCAGCTCCTGACCTCATCTCTCCTTCACCTCCAACACTACTCTGGCCTACTCCTGACCTCCCCTTAAAAACCCCCCAAAGTGGGTGACCCTATTCCACTCAGGCCGTCCACTGGTGTGTCTGGTGGGTGTGGTGCAGAGTGTTCCTGTGCCGCCCCCACGTCAGCAGTCGGGTTGCTCAGATCCGAATTCGCAGTGGCTTGAGGGGTTTTCCGGACCCGGGGGTCGCGCAGACACTCAAATAAAAAGGGACATATATGTACGGGGATTGCTGTAGATACTTTGTGACGCCACCCACGATGTGTGGTAATATGGTGTACTGTTGGGGAGCACCCGGGGATGATGGGATGGCAGCTGGATGTTAACCCCTCCGTGGGTAGGGGTGGATGCCCCGGGGCTCAGGGTCCAGGATACGGGGAGCGATGTGGGCCGGAGGTAGCGTGCCGGGCTGGACCTGGGGATGTTGGTGTACTCCCTGTTGAATAATTGCACACGAGTCTGTTGGTAAACCAAGGTGTCAGTGGCCGGCTGTCGCGTTCGGGTGTACTTGGGTACCACACCCGGCTGGTGTACCGATATCCCTTCCTCCGGCAGTTTGGACTTTTTCTCACTTCTGGACAACTCCGTATGGAATGGGGAAGTCCGCTCCTGGTATCTTCTGGTTGGGAGATGTGCCTGCGAAAACTGACCCTTGGGATCTCAGTGGGTGTTTGCGGATACCCTATCCCCCGCGGTGGGCTTCCCTTTCGCTCTATCTGGGCTAACACTTCTGGAGCAAGGCCTGCAACCTTGCTCTCGGCCTGGTGAATTAGAGAAGGGGCTTGCAACTCTCTTCTAACTAGGGTCCAGGTACCCCACCTGTGCACGGTTTCCGTACCGGATCTCCGCTGTCAGTACCGGCGGGCTCCAACCCTGCCCCAGTCTACTTTGGATTTCCTGCAACCGGACTCCCATCGCCTTTGGACACGGTCCACTGCTTGCCACCTAGTCAGTAGACCAGGGCCACTACCCTGTCTACCCTCCACTAGGCTCAGCTTTTCTGTCACGCTGTACTCTAAGATGTACAATAGCAGTACAGCGCAGTAATGTGGGACTGAGAGGATTCCTGAAACTATCTGAGAAGGTAGTTAGCTGGTAAACCACTAGGGGGCGTAAAAGTGGAGGAAACGTATGAGCAGGGAATTCCCTAGCAGAGGTAATACTAGTCAAGCCCACCAGATGGCAGTAGAATCGTCAGAAAGCCGTGTCACAACATGAGATCTTGTAAGTACACAAGGGCAAAGTCTAAACATAGTCAGAGGGAAGCAAATAGTCAGTAGCCGGGAAATCAGAGCCTAGAAGCAAGGGGGAGTGGGAAGACAAGACAGAATAAAGGTAAACAGATAAGGAACGAACAGGGAGACAGCGGGAGAGACACTGATGGAAACAGACAACAGAGGAGGTTAACAGGTCAGGTGAACACGGAGGTCAGGAGGGGGCAGGTCAGACAACAGGTCACTCAAGAGCAGAACACAGCAGAGCCAGAAGTATCACTGGCGAAATCCAAGAGAAACAGTGCCCTAATAAAGCAGCCTGACCTCCAGAACGAGGCAGAAAGGATTAACCCCTAACGTGACTTGCATCAGAAGTGAAACTAAAAAAAAGGCTCAGCTCCAGCTGAGCCAGGAGTCAATCATGACAGTACCCCCTGCTCAAGGGGGGGCCACCGGACCCCCAGGTTTCCCAGGAAACCTTCTATGAAAGGCACGAGTAAGTCGGTCAGCATGGACAGATCGTGCCGGAACCCAGGATCGCTCCTCCGGTCCGTAACCCCTCCAATGTACCAAGTACTGAAGCGAACTACGGACCCGCCGAGAATCGATGATGCGCTCAATCTCGTGTTCCATCTGACCATCCACCAAAACGGGAGGAGGGGGATGAGGACACTCGGAAACAGAAGGAACAAAAGGCTTGAGCAGAGATTTGTGAAACACATTAGAAATGCGAAAGGACTGCGGTAACCGCAGACGAAAAGCCACTGGGTTGACAATCTCGATGATCTCATACGGACCAATAAATTTTGGACCCAACTTAGTGGAAGGAATTCTCAGACGAATGTTTTTGGTAGACAACCAAACTTTATTCCCCACCTGAAAATTAAATCCTACCGATCGTCTCTTGTCAGCAGAGCGCTTTTGCCGCCCTAAAGCCACCTCAACATTATGCCGGACCTCCCTCCAAACCTCCTCCAACTGCTGAACTGCAGAATCAGCCCCAGGACACCCAGAATCAAGTCTGGAAAATTCACCGAAATGGGGATGGTATCCATAGTTACAAAAAAATGGAGTAGTACCCGTGGACTGATGGACCCGGTTATTGAAAGCAAACTCAGCCATAGGCAGTGAGGAACACCAATCGTCCTGCTGAGACGTAGCCAGACACCGCAGAATTTGTTCCAATGACTGATTAGTTCTCTCAGTCTGCCCATTGGTCTCGGGATGGTAAGATGAAGAAAAGGACAACTCAATACCCAGCCGTCTACAAAATGCCCTTCAAAATTTGGAAACGAACTGAACCCCCTGTCAGACACAATGTTAACAGGGATGCCATGCAATCTAACCACCTGTTCAATAAACAATTTGGACAGAGTCTCAGCATTAGGTAATCCCGACAAGGGAGCAAAATGCGCCTGTTTGCTGAATCTGTCCACCACCACCCAAACAACAGTCTTGCCGCCGGAAACAGGTAAATTAGTGATAAAATCCATGGACAAATGAGTCCAGGGCCAATCCGGAATTGGTAAGGGCACTAATTCCCCAGCCGGCCGGTTATGGGGAAATTTAGCACGTGCACACGCATCACAAGCAGACACAAACACGGTGACATCGGAGTACATAGAGGGCCACCAAAACAACCTGGCAATAGCCTTACGAGTAGCTGAGACCCCCGGATGACCACCAAGCACAGAGTCATGAAATTCCTGGAGAACCCGTAATCGAAACTGGACAAGAACAAACAATTTGTCATCGGGCAATGAAGGAGGGGCCAATGCCTGTGCAACACGAATCTCAGCCTCCAATCCCTAGGATAAAACAGCAACGACTACCCCATGAGGAAGAATGGAGGAAGGAGGTTCGGGAGGCGAAAACGGATCCAAACTGTGAGATAACGCATCCGCCTTAACATTCTTAGAACCGGGCCGAAAAGTAATGGAAAAGTGAAAGCGGGAAAAAAAAGCGACCACCTAGCCTGTCTAGGAGTCAACCATTTAGCAGACTTGATGTAAGACAGGTTTTTATGGTCCGTAATAACAGTGATCCGATGAACAGCCCCCTCCAAAAAATGCCTCCATTCTTCGAAGGCCAACCTTATGGCCAACAACTCTCGATTCCCCACATCATAATTCTTCTCAGCAGAAGAAAATTTTTTGGAGAAGAAGGCACACGGTCTTAAATTAGTTAAAGTAGCGGGTCCTTGGGAGAGCACCGCCCCCACACTCACCTCTGAAGCATCAACCTCCACAATAAACGGCTGAGAGAGGTGAGGTTGAACAAGTACTGGAGCAGTCATAAAACATTCCTTTAACCTCAGAAATGCTTCTATCGCCTGCGGTGACCACTCCCTAAGATCAGCCCCCTTGCGGGTGAGATCCGTGAGTGGCTTGACCACTTGAGAAAACGCTTTAATAAATTTCCTGTAATAATTGGCAAAACCCAGAAAACGCTGCAGACCCTTGAGGTCTCTGGGTTGCACCCAATTATAAATGGCTTGAACTTTTCTGGGATCCATCCGAAAACCATCAGCAGACAGAATAAAACCTAGAAAGGTGATTTCTTGGACACAAAAAGTACATTTTTCAGGTTTAGCAAATAGGGAATTCTCCCGTAACCTATGAAGTATTGTACGTACATGATCAATATGAGACTCTTTGTTGGACGAGAAGACAAGAATATCATCTAGATACACAACCATAAAACGGCCAATAAATTCAGAGAAAATATCATTCATAAAATTCTGAAACACTGCAGGAGCATTAGTAAGGCCGAAAGGCATGACCAAGTTTTCAAAAAGGCCCTCTGAGGTAAGGAATGCCGTTTTCCACTCATCCCCTTCCTGAATGCGAATGAGGTTATAGGCTCCACTGAGATCAAGCTTGGAGAACCATTTAGCTCCAGATAACTGATTATAGAGGTCCAGGATGAGTGGAAGTGGATAGGTATTTCTCACCGTGATCTTATTAGGTTCCCGAAAATCGAGGCAAGGGCGTAGGCCACCATCCTTCTTCTTAACAAAAAAGAACCCAGCAGCAACAGGCGAGACAGAAGGATGGATGTGTCCCTTACGTAAACTATCGGATATGTAATTTTTCATTGCAGTGCGTTCCGGGCCAGAAAGATTATACAAACTGACCTTGGGTAATTTGGCACCTGGAACCAGGTTAATAGCACAATCGTAAGGACGGTGGGGTGGCAGGACCTCAGCCTCTTTTTCAGAGAACACGTCTCCAAAATCCTTCAGGTACTCCGGAATACCCTCCAGATTAGTTGAAGACACCTGACAACCATTAGAACATTTAGGACCCCATTGAACAATATCGCGAGAGTCCCAGTCAATTACAGGATTATGCATGTGCAACCAGGGGAATCCCAGCACCAGTCCCGCAGGGAGATTATCCATGATATAACATGAAATAAGTTCCTGATGAAGGGACCCCACTTTAAGCAAAAATTCCTCACAGACAAATTCAACCACATTTCGTGACAATGGTGTCCTATCAATAGCAATAATGTGAACCGGAGTCTCTAGCCTAACTGTCTCTATCTTAGCTTTGGAAACCAGACTGGAGTCAATGAAGTTCATGGAGGAACCACAGTCCACGAAAGCAGAGGCTGGAATACAACAGTCTCCTATTACAAGTTCCACCTCAAGCAAAATTTTTTGGAAAGAGGAAAAGGGTACCTGAGGGTCTGGGTGACCTCCTCGAACATCACCTAGACCTAAGCGTTTCCCGACGGTTTAGTAGCAGGAGGACAGGTAGGACAGTCCTTCCTCCAATGTCCTGGACTTCCACAGTAGAAACACAATTTCCACTCCCGTCGTCGTCTCCTCTCCTTCTCCTTGGAATCTGTGGCACTCACCTCCATGGGCTCCGCAAGTGAAACAACCTCAGCTTTGACTGGGCATAATGAGGTTTCCTGCAGGTTCACTACTCTCAGAGTCACTCCTCTCTCCCGCAACCTCCGATCCATCCGTACTGCCTGGGTCATGGCCTCCTCCAAAGAACTGGGTGGAGGATGAAGGGCCAGAGCGTCCTTGAGACGATCAGAAAGTCCTCTCCTAAACTGGCATCTCAGAGCAGAATCATTCCAGGAAACCGTCGTAGACCACTGCCTGAACTCAGAACAATACCACTCTGCAGTGCGTCTACCCTGAGAGAGACCCATGATCCTGTCCTCTGCCACCATGACCCGGTCCGGTTCATCATAAATAAGTCCTAGGGCGTCAAAAAACCTATCCACAGACATACGCTCAGGGGCTGTCGGAGGTAAAGAAAAGGCCCAAGTCTGAGGTCCCTCCCTAAGCAAGGAAATTATTATCCCCACCCGCTGACTATCATCCCCAGAGGAACGGGGTCTAAGAGAAAAAAGTAATTTACAGCTCTCCCGAAACGTGTGAAACCTCTCCTTCTCTCTGGAAAACTTATCCGGGAGCATGACCGTGGGTTCTGGAGAATGGAATGATACATCTACGGGACCGGGCTGTGATTGAGTCATGGAACCCTGGAAAGCCTTTACTGCAGCAGCAAGCTCCCCCTGGAGTTGAGTATGGGAAGAGGCTAGGGCTCTATGCTCAATGGATACAATGAACTTGCTGCCGCCCGACCACCGTGCGGAGCTGCCGCCCGACCACCGTGCGGAGCTGCCGCCCGACCACCGTGCGGAGCTGCCGCCCGACCACCGTGCGGAGCCGCCGCCTGACCTACACCCCACCTATTGTCTCCTCCCCATAATCCTATAGAATGTAAGCCCGCAAGGGTAGGGCCCTCTTCCCTCTGTACTAGTCTGTCTACTGTAACTTGTATACGTATTTTGTATGTAACCCCCTTCTCATGTACAGCACCATGGAATTAATGGTGCTCTATAAATAAATAATAATAATAAATAATAATAATAAGTCCTGGATCATTTGAGTCAAATTAGACATCTGATCCGTAAGGATACGTAACGGATCTATAGGGGTAAAAATGTAAGGGCCAGTGATAATGTCACGCTGTACTCTAAGATGTACAATAGCAGTACAGCGCAGTAATGTGGGACTGAGAGGATTCCTGAAACTATCTGAAAAGGTAGTTAGCTGGTAAACCACTAAGGGGCGTAAAAGTGGAGGAAACGTATGAGCAGGGAATTCCCTAGCAGAGGTAATACTAGTCAAGCCCACCAGATGGCAGTAGAATCGTCAGAAAGCCATGTCACAACATGAGGTCTTGTAAGTACACAAGGGCAAAGTCTAAACATAGTCAGAGGGAAGCAAATAGTCAGTAGCCGGGAAATCAGAGCCTAGAAGCAAGGGGGAGTGGGAAGACAAGACAGAATAAAGGTAAATAGATAAGGAACGAACAGGGAGACAGCGGGAGAGACACTGATGGAAACAGACAACAGAGGAGGTTAACAGGTCAGGTGAACACGGAGGTCAGGAGGGGGCAGGTCAGACAACAGGTCACTCAAGAGCAGAACACAGCAGAGCCAGACGTATCACTGGCGAAATCCAAGAGAAACAGTGCCCTAATAAAGCAGCCTGACCTCCAGAACGAGGCAGAAAGGATTAACCCCTAACGTGACTTGCATCAGAAGTGAAACTAAAAAAAAGGCTCAGCTCCAGCTGAGCCAGGAGTCAATCATGACAGTACCCCCTGCTCAAGGGGGGGCCACCGGACCCCCAGGTTTCCCAGGAAACCTTCTATGAAAGGCACGAGTAAGTCGGTCAGCATGGACAGATCGTGCCGGAACCCAGGATCGCTCCTCCGGTCCGTAACCCCTCCAATGTACCAAGTACTGAAGCGAACTACGGACCCGCCGATAATCGATGATGCGCTCAATCTCGTGTTCCATCTGACCATCCACCGAAACGGGAGGAGGGGGATGAGGACACTCAGCTCCAGCTGAGCCAGGAGTCAATCATGACATTTTCTCTTGACAGTTTGTCACTGTCACTCCTCTCCACTTGACCTCCAACTTCAAACTCCCAACTTCGACCTCGACTCAGACTAAGACTAACTTGTTCCCGCCCCTGGATCCTGAAGACCCCTAGGTGGCCGCTTCCAATCCGCCTGGTCCTGCCCACTGGTGTGTCCTTCCTACCCTGAGGGGGGTGGCTAGGATTTTGTGGCAGATAGAACCTGGTGTGGGAAGGTGTTATGTAGGGTGTAGTACACGTCTGTGACCACCTGGCGGCGCCAGGGCATCACATTCCTAGGATTTTGATTAGCTGGTTTTGGCAACATCAATGGTTAGGGACCCGTAACCAAGGAGGAGGTGGATATTGTACAGAAGGGCAGATTGCACAATACCCTGTGACGACCTGATAGGCCAGGGCGTCACATTTCTATCTATCCTTCTATCTATCTATCTATCTATCCTTCTATCTATCTATCTATCTATCTATCTATCTATCTATCTATCTATCTATCTATCTATCTATCTATCTATCTATCCCTCTATCTATCTATCCCTCTATCTAATCCTCTATCTATCTATCTATCTATCTATCTATCTATCAATCTATCTATCTATCCCTCTATTTATCTATCATACAATACACAGGTAAAAGACTCCGCCGGCTTTTTCGATAAGCGGCTTTGTAAAAGAAAACTCTAGCGGTTCCATCATCGGCTTAAAGACGTCATGTGCACAAAGCCTTCGGGGAGTTTCTGGATGAATTGTTCCTTTCCTGAAGAGTTTCCAGAAGTGTTTAGAACAGTTTTGTATTCCTCCTGAAGTGTTTTTTTGCAACCTATCTAGTTTGGAGCACATTTAATCAGGATCCGCTCCAAAGAAGTGACCGGCACTTTACTTTCCTTCCACCAGATCTTCTTCTCGAAACTTGAAGTAGAACAAAAATGGTTAAACTCCTAAACATCTGACCAGTGAATCATTTTAGAATAGGAGTTTTGCAGATAACAGGATGGCTGGGAGAAAAACGGGTTAAATGCTGCGCTAGAAAACCACGATTCTGATGGATAGAATAAATCCTTTCCTTTAATGGCACAAGTCAACGCGTTTCGAAAGCATATCCGCTTTCTTCATCAGGACAAGACAGTACAAAAAAAGAGAACAGTAGGAGTTTTGTTTGAGGACCTTTGTGCACAGACACCCAGGGGTACTTTGCACGTGGCGACATCGCTACTGGGATATCGTCGGGGTCAAATCGACAGTGACGCATGTGGCGCCCTGGACTAGCCAGGTCGTCACAGGTACTACAACACACCCCCCCACCCTGAGACAGGCACATCAGCCAGACATGAAATCCTTGTTGCCTCCCTCCAGGGGCTGATGTCCACACCAGGTGGGGTGGAGCCAGGCGGTTGGCCCCACCCACTGAGGAGTTCACAGTCCTGGAGGCAGGAAGCAGTAGTGAGTTAAGCTCGGGCAGAGCTCGAGTAGAGAGCAGTTTGGAGTTAAGCTCAGCAAGTGAGAGTGAGAGGAGCTACTGGTGGTGTCTGGGTGTGTGGCCCAGGCACTGACAGCAAGATTGGCAGATGGTGGTGGCCGTCTGCAGGAGAGGCAGATCGACACGGAACCGTAGGACCGGGGGCGGGCGGTGGACCGCCGGTACCGAACCGGGGAGCGAAGTGAAGCCAGCACACACCGGCAGGGCCTGCGAACCCCGACCAGGCTTGGAGTCGCCGTTAAAGAGGTCAAATCCATCAGTGACCGGAACCACAGGGGTTCCCTAGCAACCAAGACCCGATTGAAGGCAACCGTCCGACCAGTAGAAGGAAATACAGCTACCACCACAGCTAGAGTTCCAAGGGCCAGAGCCTGCGGGCAAAAGGGCTCCTCCGGCGCATATACAAGCTGGGGAGCGGGTTACCGTTGGGAAGCCATCGGGACCGAACATACACAAAGGTGCAGGGAAAGACAGCCGCCATCACCTGTCCGGGGAGAGACACTGCAGCCGGCATATATGAACCGGGCCTGGAGGCCGAAGTGTTTATAGCCCGGCGGGATGTGAATGCTCATCTGCCAGAGGAGCACCCCGGTCGGAACCTGATGCCGGGCGACTTGGTCCAGTACACCCGGCACTGTGGAGAGAGGGGGTGGTTTGCCCTAGATGCAAAGTTGAGGGGCAGCCAGGAGGCCCGTGTGAGCACTGCACCCCCTCCCTCAGGTGATGTCAAGGACTCTGAATGATGGCAGCGGAGCACCGTTGTCCCCGTCCCCGTTGGGACCACCAGTGTGTCTGTTTAAAAGTTTGAAAATGATGATAAGTGAAATGGAACCGAGAAAGTATCCTGATTATCCTACCGTGATTTGCAATCGGCCGTTGCCGGCACCATTGTCCCCGTGGGGACCGTTTGAAAATTTGTTTGGCATAGGAACTCCTATGGACAAGCCCGTGAACTTGCAGGGCAACCACAAACGTTAGTGGCTTGTAAATATTATGTTTTTGTTGCACCTGCCACCGTACCGCCTCCGGAGAGGCAGGTTGGAGGGAGGGCCCGCAGCAGAGCCGGCTGGGGCCCAGCCACCACAGGAACCGGTGGCTACCCTCTGGAGGGGAAGGACAGATCCCGCTCGGGTGACTTGGTTCAGGACTGGGGTCAAGGGGTGCTGCCTGTTTCTTAGGGGCAGCAACAGGGCCAGGTTACTTGGGTGGGAGAGAGCGGCAGCAGCAACCGTTTAAAATGTTACCGTAACGTTTAAGAAAAGTGCCTCCCGTTGTGGGATGATGTTATTTTACTTGTATGTGTTGTTTTTATCTTGTCAGAAAAAAAAAAAGGAAAATAAAACCGGTGTTGGACGGGCAGCCCGAGGACGGTCTGCGTTTTGCTAAGGGGGAACGTGATGCCCTGGGCAAGCCAGGGGTCACAGGTCACAACACCACACACACCACATCCCTGCAGGAACACCAAGGTCAGAACACAAATCCTTGTTGCCTTCCTCCAGGGGCTGATGATCACACCAGGGGGTGGAGCCAGGCGGTTGGTCTCCGCCCACCGAGGAGTTCACAGTCCTGGAGGCGGGAACACCAGGCAGATAGAGTTTAGAGTTGAAGGAGTAAACAGTAAAGTGGAGTTTGAGGGTAGAGGAGCTAGTGACAGGAGTGGAAGTGAAAGAAGGAAAGTGACAGTCTGAAAGCCTGAAGTTGATCCGGGTGTGTGCCCCGGACTGAGACAGCAAGGTTGACAGACGACGGTGACCGTCTGCAGGAGAGGCTGATCGGAGGTTGCCGAAAGGACCGTGGACGGGTGGTGGCCCGGCGGTACCGGAGCGGTATACAAAGAACAGTCAGCACCAGTGGCAGGGGCCTTTCGGATCCCGGCAAGGCTAGGAGTCGCCGAATTTGCCAAATCCGTCAGTGAAGGGGACCTCCGGGTCTCCTAGCAGCAAAGTCCCGAGTAAAGGCAACCGTCCAACCGTGAAGGGGAGACACCGCCACCGCCAAGGCACCAGTTTCCCAGGGCCAGCGCCTGCGGGCAAGAGTGGGGCTCCTCCGGCCCATATCTAAGTCGGGGAGCGGGTTACCGGTGGGAATCCATCGCTACCAAAGACTATACTTAGGTGCAGGGAAGAGACCGTCACCGTTAACTGCAGGGAACATCAGCACCGCAGCCGTCCGAGGGACCCGTCCAACCAGCCGTTTGTTTACCATGAACTGTGTCATCATCCTTGGGCTGAGTGAGTACCTCCGTGCCGCGCAGCACAGCGCTGCCCCTGCGTCCCTGCACCTACACAGGCCCCATAACCCGCCTGTCCACCACCCTAACCCCCGTCATCGGGCCCCGGGACCACCAAACCCCCTACCCACGGAGGGGCAAACCAACATCTAGCTGCTCCATACCACCACTCCCGGGATCCCCAGACAGAGCAGCGGTGGTGTCCACACAATCACCACAACCGTGGGTGGCGTCACGGACATTAATCAAATTCCCCCACCAACAAATCAATCAACCCCTTTCACTCACGGGCGAGGAGCGCCGCTCGAGACCCCCGGGATCCGGCCCACCGCTCGAGCCACCACAGAGCAGCAGCAGCCGGACCCGAGCAGTGGGGTGAGCGTAGTGTTGACACCCTCCTCCCCGCCCGCGACAAGTACACTCGTGCCATCCAGCACTGCGCCGCGCTGTCCCTGCAACCCTGCACCTCACCTGCCCTGCCTCCCCGTGTCACCACCGGGCCCCGGGACCACCAACCCCTACCCACGGAGGGGGAAAACAACATCCCAGCTGCTCCCTACCAACGTTCCCGGGATCCCCGTCACCAGCAGCAGTGGTGCCCACCTTCACCACAACCCGTGGGTGGCGTCAGGGACTAAATCCCCAAACCAAACCACCCCTTTCACTCACGGGCGAGGAGCGCCGCTCGAGTCCCTGGATCCGGCCCACCGCTCGAGCCACCGAGGAGCAGCAGCAGCAGCAGCGCCGGACCCGAGCGTTAGCGAGCGCAGCGCCTCCCCGCCCGCGACACGCACATCCGGCGCCGGTAACAACATCGCAACGTGTAAAGCCTAGATGCGGCAATAAACGATTGCAAAAGCATCGTAAATCAGCGATCTGTGTAGCGTCGGTCATTTTCATAATGTCGCACCAATAGGAGATACGATGTTGTTCCTCGTTCCTGCGGCAGCACACATCGATGTGTGTGAAGCCGCAGGAGTGAGGAACTTCTCCTTACTTGCCTCCACCGGCTATGCGGAAGGAAGGAGGTGGGCGGGATGTTTACGTTCTGCTTATCTCCGCCCCTCCGCTTCTATTGGCCGCCTGCCGTGTGACGTCGCTGTGATGCTGCACGACCTGCCCCCTTAGAAAGGAGGCGGGTCGTCGGCCAGAGCGACGTCGCAGGGCAGGTAAATGCGTGTGAAGCTGCCGTAGCGATAATGTTCGCTACGGCAGTATTCACAAGATATCGCATGTGCGACAAGGGCGGGTACTATCGCGCTCAGCATCGCTATCATCGGCTAGCGATGTCGCAATGTGCAAAATACCTCTCAGGTCTCATTCAGACATCCATGGAAATTGGTCAGCGCATGGACCGTAGTGCACAGACTGATCGCGAGTCTCCTGCCCAAATTCATCAGCCTTGTGAATTCGGGGTAGGGGACTCACAGTCCATAAATTGTGGTCCATGCGCAGATGTGACGCCCTGGACTAGCCAGGTAGTCACAGGTAGTCCCTTGCACAAACACCTGCACCTAAAAAGGTACCAGCAGCCAACCTTAAAACCCTGAGTCACCCCTCTCAGGTTCTGACGTTCACACCCGGGGCGGAGCCAGGCAGTTGGCCATGCCCACCAAGGAGTTCGGATGGCCTGAGGCGGGAAAACACACGGAGATCTGTTTTGGAGGTGAAAGGGAGAGGAAAGGAGAGGAGTAGGGAGAGAGTTAGGAGATGAAGACATCTGTCAGGGATCTGGGTCGGAGCCCGGATACCCTGTGGTCAGGAGGCAGACGGTGGTTGCCGCCTGCAGGAGCTGGGATTACAGCTGGTGGAACCGTAAGGGACCGGGTAGTGGCCCGCCGGTACCGAACCGGGGAACCGATTGGAAACCGGAGCACCAGGAGGGGTACTCATACCCAGTACGAGGCCCAGTAGCCACTGGACCGAGTCGAAATTCACTGATTTGGGTCTGGACTTTAGGTCCTTTCCCATCCAAGACCCGACTGAAGACAACACCCAACCAGAGGAATAGAAAGCCACCGCCCAGGCATCGAGATTCCCACGGGCCAGCGTCTGCGGGCAAACGGGCTCTACCGGCATACATAAAGCTGGGGAGCGGACTACCGTTGCTCAGTCATAGGAGTCATCCTTTCTACCAAAAGTGAGGTGCAGGAGAAAGGCGGAACCCACCAACCTAGAAAGGGGAGAAGCGCAGCCGGCTGCGGGCATCGTCCACCATCTTGTTTGGTTTACCAGAGACTCCGGTGTGTCTGTGATAGTGTGTACAACAGTGCCCTCGGGCTGCGCACCGCACCCACCGACACGCCAGCACGCATCCATCCCCCCTCCTCAGCAAACCTCGGGCCCCCGGGACCATCACACCCCCTACCCACGGAGGGGTCAGCATCAAGCTGCGCAACACCGTCCCCGGGAGTCTAGTCAACGGCAGCGGTGGTGTCCATCCATTCACCACAACCCGTGGGTGGCGTCACAAACTTAATCCCCAAACAACTGCGGCCTCGGCCGTGGACCAACCCACCGAACACCACCCCTCACGTAGCGCCAGCATTCCCTTCAGAGTGACGTGACCCCCGGGTCCGGGAGGAGCTCGAGCCACCCACCGATGAGCACGGATCCAAGCGGCTCGGCAGCCGGCCGAGCCCCGGGGCGGTGCACAGACATTCAGACATCCATAAAAATGGTTCCTCACATGGACCATAGTGCACAAACTGGCCACGAGTCTCCTGCCCTACTCAGCAGCCTCGTAAATTCAGGCAGGGGACTCATGGTTAGTCCATAAATTACGGTCCATGTGCAGACCAATTTTCACGAACATCGGAATGAGCTCTATAGCTGCATTCACATGTCTGTATTTCATTGTCCGTGTATGGACCCCAACCCCCAGACCAGCTGCAAGACTCCTGACCAGAACCAGCAACCTAATATCTGTTTGTCCAGGTGAGGAGATCCATGGTCGGTCCGAAGACTCATGGTCTGATATTAAGCCTAAATTATGGAACTGCTCTTTTTTATTTTTTTGCATTTGTATTCATTTTAGATTACTGCTTGTGATCTTCTCATTTTTCTTGGTTCCTCTCATTGCTTTTCTCCGCAGACCGTCTGTGCATTGTGATCGATGGGTGGTTGAAGCAGGTGGACGCCGGAAATGGTCATGTTTATGGTGTCAATAATTATGACGACGTATACAGGGCCGGATTATAGGAAGGGCAGGCGGGGCTGCCGCCCAGGGGCCCCCACCACAAGAGCCTCCAAGGGGGCCCCCACCACCATCTGTCTTCGGCTTCCTGTGTTGGCGGCCCCCATGATCATAGCTGGCTTTAGCATCTACATGTGAGTAGTGCAGTTGCACAGGGTGCCGTCCGCCAGGCTCCAGAGGGGGGCGGTGCAGGGAGACAGATGTCATTTTGATTTGCAGCTCCCTCACTGCGTGTTTCCTCTCTGCCGCGGCTGTTATCTGCCCGAGAGGATTGTGGGGGCGGGAAATTCATCGTCTCTGATGTGTCACCGGCCATTCTGCTGCTGTGGATGCAGCTAGAGCCTGCACCGTCCATGAGAGATGCAGGCTGAGATAGAAGGACGCGCGGGATGTCAGCTGTGAGAGTAAGGTCACTCAGCAGGGCAGGGGGAGGGGGGTGTAGAGGGGGCGACAGTGCTCTCCAAGTAACTCCAAAACAGAGCTATCAGTAAGGAGGAATAAGGGTACTTTCACACTTGCGTTGTGTAACGGATGCAACGGATGCTGCAAAACAACGCAATTCGTTTTGATTTTTTTTTTTTTTTTTTTTACAGTTTTACCAGCGGCAGACTATTGTAAACGATCAGCTGATCGCTCCCTGCAGCCGGCCGCCGGGTGATCAGCTGATCGCTCCCAGTAGCCGGCCGCCGGGTGATCAGCTGATCGCTCCCAGTAGCCGGCCGCCGGGTGATCAGCTGATCGCTCATTGCAGCCGGCCGCCGGGTGATCAGCTGATCGCTCCCAGTAGCCGGCCGCCGGGTGATCAGCTGATCGCTCCCAGTAGCCGGCCGCCGGGTGACCAGCTGATCGCTCCCTGCAGCCGGCCGCCGGGTGATCAGCTGATCGCTCCCAGTAGCCGGCCGCCGGGTGATCAGCTGATTGCTCCCAGTAGCCGGCCGCCGGGTGATCAGCTGATCGCTCATTGCAGCCGGCCGCCGGGTGATCAGCTGATCGCTCCCTGCAGCCGGCCGCCGGGTGATCAGCTGATCGCTCCCAGTAGCCGGCCGCCGGGTGATCAGCTGATCGCTCCCAGTAGCCGGCCGCCGGGTGATCAGCTGATCGCTCCCTGCAGCCGGCCGCCGGGTGACCAGCTGATCGCTCCCAGTAGCCGGCCGCCGGGTGATCAGCTGATCGCTCCCAGTAGCCAGCCGCCGGGTGATCAGCTGATCGCTCCCAGTAGCCAGCCGCCGGGTGATCAGCTGATCGCTCCCTGCAGCCGGCCGCCGGGTGATCAGCTGAGCGCTGTGACTTGCCGGAGGCCGGGCATGCCGGTGGCCGGTCGCTCAGCTGAACATTCGGCCACCGCGAGCCAAAATAAAGTTTGATTTAAAAAAAAAAAAAAAAAAAGACCATGCGCAGTGAAATCCAGAGGATTCCGCTGCTCAAAATAACGTTACATGCTGCGTTCCTCCCGCTGGACGGAAGCAACGGAGCGTCGCCCAGCGGAAGCAACGCAGGTCCTTTTGGTACAATCCGTCACCCATACAAGTCTATGGGAAACAGCGGAATCCGTTAACGGATTCCGCTGTTTTCCAAAAGGGAGGATTGTAACGGAAGGAAATAAACGCAAGTGTGAAAGTACCCTAACTGTATATAGCTGTGCATGAAAGGTGGAGACAGGGACATTTTATTGCAAGTGGTGTATATTTTGTTCCTGGAGTTGGGGGGGGTCATTTTACTGCAAGAGGTGAAGTGTGTATGAACGACCTACATAGGAGCTACATTGCAGTATAGTCCCTGACACCCATCATTGTTTAAACCTACCTACACCTCCTTAATTACACTATTCCCTTTTCATATAATCAGAATTTAAGCCCCTTCCCTAGATTATAATCATATAATAATGCCCCCCACGTAGATTATAATCATATAATAATGCCCCCCACGTAGATTATAATCATATAATAATGCCCCCCACGTAGATTATAATCATATAATAATGCCCCCTCCCCCAATGGAGTATAATTATACAATAACACCCTCCCCACACTAATATATAATCATAGCATAACGCCCCCACGTAGATTATAATCATAGAATAATGTCCCCCATCCCTTTGAAAATAATCATTATCCCCTTTTTGAGTATATTCATACACTACCTTATTGTGATATAACCGCCTCCTGGAGTATAATTACATACACCCCATGCAGTAAAATGATGCCCCCCCCCGGAGTTTAATGTGTTCTTTCCATGTACATGTGCCAGACGTATTGCTGAGTGCCATTCACTGACAGATATCAGTTTTGTTATTCATATTGACTTCATAAAATGTTGTCATAGTATTATAGTACTCAAAATTTAACTCCTTCACCCCGATTTTCCGTTTTTTGTTTTTTTTTTGCTCCCCTTCTTCTGAGAGCCGTAACTTTTTTTATTTTTCCATCAATCTTGCCATTTAAGGGCTTATTTTTTGCGTGACAAATTGTACTTTTGAGTGAAATCATCAGTTTTACCATATAATGTACTAGGAAACAGGGAAAAAATCCAAGTGCGATAAAATTGCAAAAAATTGTTTTTGGGTTATTTTATTCGCCATGTTCACTATATTGTAAAACTACCATGTCAGTGTGATGCCGAGTTCATAGACACCAAACAGGTATACTCTTACTTTTATCTAAGGGGTTAAAAAATATTCAGAAGTTTGTTAAAAAAAAAAGAATTGTGCTTTTGGTGCCATTTTTGGAAACCCGTAGCGTTGTAATTTTTTGGGATGTGAGGCCCAGTGACTGCTAATATTTTTGCAGCTTGAGCTGGTGTTTTGAATTATACAATTTTTATGAAGTTGCTACTTTTTGATCACCCGTTATTGGATCTTTTTAAAAATTTTGTGGCGACCCAAAAAACATAATTTTGGCATTTGGATTTTTTTCTCGCTACACCATTTACCGATCTGATTAATTGATTTTATATTTTTATTGATCGGGCATTTCTGAACTCTGAGATATCAAATATGTGTATATTTTTTAACTGTTTTATTTTCAGTGGGGCAAATGAGGCGTGATTTGAACTTTTTATTTATTTTTTTACATTTTGTATTTATTTTACTAGTCCCCTTGAGACCTATAAGGATCAGCAGTCTGATCGCTTGTGCATCCCTGTTGATCAGAGCTGTACAGCTCTGATTAGCAGAAATACAGCATTCCTGTGTGAGTCGGCGCTCTATCGACTGTGACAGAAAATATGTCATGATAGCAACAGGGGTCATTACATGGCCCGCCGCTACCATAGCAACCATCGACTTCCCGTGATCGTGTCAAGGGGCCACCGATGGCGGCAGGGAACAGTGCGATCCTCGATCTTTCTGTGTGTAAGTGGACAGCTGTGAGTTATCCTGGACTGTATCTGTATTGTGCTGTGTGTATAAGTGACAGCTGTGAGTGATCCTGGACTGTATCTGTATTGTACTGTGTGTATAAGTGACAGCTGTGAGTGATCCTGGACTGTATCTGTATTGCACTGTGTGTATAAGTGACGGCTGTGAGTGATCCTGGACTGTATCTCTATTGTACTGTGTGTATAAGTGACGGCTGTGAGTGATCCTGGACTGTATCTGTATTGTACTGTGTGTATAAGTGACAGCTGTGAGTTATCCTGGACTGTATCTGTATTGCACTGTGTGTATAAGTGACGGCTGTGAGTGATCCTGGACTGTATCTGTATTGTACTGTGTGTATAAGTGACAGCTGTGAGTGATCCTGGACTGTATCTGTATTGTACTGTGTGTATAAGTGACTGCTGTGAGTGATCCTGGACTGTATCTGTATTGTACTGTGTATAAGTGACAGCTGTGAGTGATCCTGGACTGTATCTGTATTGTACTGTGTGTATAAGTGACAGCTGTGAGTGATCCTGGACTGTATCTGTATTGTACTGTGTGTATAAGTGATGGCTGTGAGTGATCCTGGACTGTATCTGTATTGTGCTGTGTGTATAAGTGACAGCTGTGAGTGATCCTGGACTGTATCTGTATTGTACTGTGTGTATAAGTGACTGCTGTGAGTGATCCTGGACTGTATCTGTATTGTACTGTGTATATAAGTGACAGCTGTGAGTGATCCTGGACTGTATCTGTATTGTACTGTGTATATAAGTGACGGCTGTGAGTGATCCTGGACTGTATCTGTATTGTACTGTGTGTATAAGTGACAGCTGTGAGTGATCCTGGACTGTATCTGTATTGTAGTACTGGAAATCTGAATGTGGCAGAACAGGAGAAGACACAAGCTCATTGGATTTATATCTAAATGCTACAGTTCGCGCTCTACTGTTATGGCTAAAAATGTTAACGTTATGAGGCCCCCACCAGATTTTCTGCCCAGGGGCCCCCACCAACCTTAATCCGGCCCTGTATTTACCCACCTGAGGATTTGGGTAGGGCGGGGGGGGGGGGGGGTGCGATTAGCGGGGGAGTGTTTAGTTTCTGTATGTTTACATTGTATAGAATATTTGAGGTTTGATGTCCTTCCTGGTGTACAGGTGACTCGGGGAGGAGTTCAGGAGGCTCATAAATGGTGCAGAACGTGTTCCTCATCACACAAGACGGCACCATGCACCTAATCCTCGGTCTATTGCTGCTGTGCTCCGGAGCCGCCGCTGCAGGTAACGTCCGTCCATAGGTGACAGTCACACATTGTGCAGTATTATTTATTGCATTGATCTTCTCCTTTTGCCTATACCATTTCTTCCATCCTCAGGGCTGCAGTGCACGGACGTCCCTGGGAACCTGAAGCAGGTGGACGCCGGCGACGGTCAGGTGTATGGGGTCAACTCCAATGACGATATTTACCAATGGGTGGACAACGCCTGGAAGCAGATTCCTGGAAAACTGATCCACGTGTCGGTGGGTCCAGGTGGAATCTGGGGGGTCAACAGGGGGAACGCCATCTACAAGTGGCAGGACAACACCTGGGTGGCGGTAGCAGGTAAGAAGACGTCTTATTACGCCTTGTCGATTCCTATTATTGACCCACTTTCTTCTCCCAAGCAAGCTCAGATTTGGGGAGTTTTTTGCTCGGCCCCCCATTCTGCATTGTATAACAAATTGCAGCCCCTCATGGTCCAAAAGTTCTTTAGGGGCCTGTAGGGTCTAGAAAAGCTCTCTGGGATTTCACTCAAGAAATCCTGAGCTATCAGTTTTAATGTTTTGATATTATTGTAGCAGAAATCAGGCACTGCTATCATCTGTACTCCACATTAGTATGTTCTTATAATAATGTAGCTGAAGACAACCACTGCTATCATCTGTACTCCAAATTAGTATGTTCTTATAATAATGCAGCTGAAGATAATCCCTGCCATCATCTGTACTCCACATTACTATGTTTTTATAATAATGTAGCTGAAGACAACCACTGCTATCATCTGTACTCCACATTAGTATGTTTTTATAATAATGTAGCTGAAGACAACCACTGCTATCATCTGTACTCCACATTAGTATGTTTTTATAATAATGTAGCTGAAGATAATCACTGCCATCATCTGTACTCCAAATGAGCATATTCTGATATTAATGTAGCTGAAGACAATCACTGCCATCATCTGTACTCCTAATGAGTATTTTCTGATATTAATGTAACTGTAGGAAATAACTGCCATCATCTGTACTCCACATGAGTACATATTAATATTATTGTAGCTGAAGACAAACATTACTATCATCTGTACTCCAAATAAGTACATACTAATATTAATGTAAGTGAAGACAATCACTGCCATCATCTGTACTCCAAATGGGTATATTCTGAGATTAATGTAGCTGTGAAGACAATCACTACCATCATCTGTACTCCAAATTAGTATAATCTGATAATGTAGCTGAAGACAATCACTGCTGTCATCTGTACTCCAAATGAGTATGTTCTTAAAATAATGACGGATCAGTCTTCAGCTACATTATTACAAGAACATTATTAGGATTACAGATAATGGCAGTGATTGTCTTCAGTTACATTAGTATCAGAATGTACTCCAAATGAGTATGTTCTGATATTAATGTAGCTGAAGAAATCACTGCCATTATCTGTACTCCAAATGAGTACATTATTACATTAATGTAGCTGTAGACAATCACTGATATTCTGATATCAATGCAGCTTAAAAAGATCACTGCCATCATCTATACCCCAAATGAGTATGTTATGATATTAATGTAGCTGAAGGCAATTACTGCCATCATCTGTACTCCAAATGAGTATGTTCTTAAAATAATCAGCTACATTATTATAAGAACATACTCCTTTGGAGTACAGATGATGGCAGTGATTGTCTTCAGTAATATTAGTATCAGAATGTCCTCCAAATGAGTATGTTTTGATATTAATATAGCTAAAGACAATCACTGCCATCATCTGTACTCCAAATGAGTACGTTCTGATTTTAATGTAGCTGAAGACAATCACTGCCATCATCTGTACTCCTAATGAGTATGTTCTTATAATAATGTAGTTGAAGACAATCACTGCCATCATCTGTACTCCTAATGAGTATGTTCTTATAATAATGTAGCTGAAGACAATCACTGCCATCATCTGTACTCCTAATGAGTATGTTCTTATAATAATGTAGCTGAAGACAATCACTGCTATCATCTGTACTCCAAATTACTACATTCTGATATTAATGTAGCTGAAGACAATCACTGCCATCATCTGTACTCCAAATAATTACATTCTGATATTTAATGTAGCTGAAGACAAATAGACTGAGTTTGGAAGCCACTTTCATGCAAGTTTACAAGTAAAGATTAATCTAATAAATGATTTGCATAATTTCATAACTTTCCGTGGTGGACAAAATTATTAAAAGAACTGAAAGTTTAGTTACTCTTTAATAAAGTTTCACAAGCTGCGGCACGCACCCCTCCAAAATCCCATTTCTCTGCAGCCATTGGCAGGCACTGACATAGTTCAGGAAGGGGGGGGGGGGGTGTCACTGATTTCCATGTGGCCTCAGTCACCACTGTTCCTTACAATAATGCTGTAAATTCCAATAGACCACTATAATAGATAAAATACAAAACCCAAAAAGAATGGAAGTGAGAAAATAACTAAACAAATAAATTGTATTGATTAAAAGAAAATCCTAAAATATACAAAAGAGACAATAACAGAATATGCCGGAGAGCCCCGGACGATAATAAATGTATACAATAATGTATAATAATGTAAATAATGTATAAAATAGTCCAAAATCATAGGATAATTACCCTATTTATCCACTAGATGGCAGTAGTGTACAGCTAGCTTGGTTTAATATCATACATCAGATAAATGTAATATGCTAAAGTAGAAATACATAAATAATCAATATACGGTACATATAAATGCAAACAGATATATACCAACCGCAATACAGTGGATAGGCCAGAGCAGCAAGAAAAGGACCTTTGCGGTAGCTTCTTTCAAGGGGGAGAGTGTTTAGTCTTTTACTACCCAGAAAATAGGCCCTAGCATGATTTTATAGGATTTTTGGACTATGCTTGAAATATAAGCCCCTACTCCAAAAAATAAGCCCTAGCATGATTTTATAGCATTTTTGGACTATGCTTGAAATATAAGCCCCTACTCCAAAAAATAAGCCCTAGCATGATTTTATAGCATTTTTGGACTATGCTTGAAATATAAGCCCCTACTCCAAAAAATAAGCCCTAGCATGATTTTATAGGATTTTTGGACTATGCTTGAAATATAAGCCCCTACTCCAAAAAATAAGCCCTAGTATGATTTTAAAGGATTTTTGGAGTATGCTTGGAATATAAGCCCTACTCCTAAAAAAAAAATAATTCAAAAAAAATAAGCCCTAGTATGATTTTATAGGATTTTTAGAGTATGCTTGGAATATAAGCCCTACTCCTAAAAAAAAATAAATTAAAAAAAAAATAAGCCCTAGTAGGATTTTATAGGATTTTTGGAGTATAATTGAAATATAAGCCCTAGCATGATTTTAGGACTATGCTTGAAATTTAAGCACTATGCCAAAAATAAGCCCTAGCATGATTGTATAGGATTTTTGGAGTATACGTGAAATATAAGCCCTACTCCCAAAAAAATAAGCCCTAGTAGGATTTTATAGGAATTTTGGAGTATACTTGGAATATAAGCCCTACTCCTAAAAAAAAAAAAATAAGCCCTAGTAGGATTTTATAGGATTTTTGGAGTATACTTGGAATATAAGCCCTACTCCTAAAAAACAAAAAAAATAAGCCCTAGTATGATTTTATAGGATTTTTGGAGTATACTTGGAATATAAGCCCTACTCCAAATGAAAAAAAAAAAGCCCTAGTAGGATTTTATAGGATTTTTGGAGTATACTTGGAATATAAGCCCTACTCCTAAAAAAAAAAAATAAGCCCTAGTAGGATTTTATAGGATTTTTGGAGTATACTTGGAATATAAGCCCTACTCCAAAAAAAAAAAAAATAAGCCCTAGTAGGATTTTATAGGATTTTGGAGTATGCTTGAAATATAAGCCCTAGTCCAAAAAATAAGCCCTAGTATGATTTTATAGGATCTTTGGAGTATACATGGAATATAAGCCCTTGAATGATTTTATAGGATTTTTTGGAGTATGCGTGTAATATAAGCCCCTACTCCAAAAAATAAGCCCTAGTAAGATTTGATAGGATTTTTGGAGTATGCTTGCAATATAAGCCCTACTCCTAAAAAAAAAATAAAATAAACCCCAGTAGGATTTTATAGGATTTTTTGGAGTATGCATGAAATATAAGCCCCTACTCCCAAAAAAATAAAAAAAATAAACCCTAGTAGGATTTTATAGGATTTTTGGAGTATACTTGAAATATAAGGCCTAGTCCAAAAAATAAACCCTGGCATGATTTTAGGACTATGCTTGAAATATAAGCCCTATGCCAAAAATAAGCCCTAGTGAAATTTTACAGGATTTTTGGAGTATGCTTGAAATATAAGCCCTACTCCAAAAAAAATAAGCCCTAGTAGGATTTTATAGGATTTTGCACTATGCTTGAATTATAAGACCCTACCATGATTTTATAGGAATTTTTGCAGTATGCTTGAAACTTCAAAATCAACACAATTACTATTTGTTCAGTAATTTTCTCACTTCCATTCTTTTTGGATTTTGTTTCTTGCAATAGTGCTACATCGCCATCTAATGGTGAAAAGTTAACATTGCAGGCATACAGCAGTGCATTGAATTAGATAGATACAGAACCATAAAAAAAAACAGTTAAATCGGAGTATACAGCTGCAGAATTTTCTAACATTTATCTTTGGTTTTGTTTATTAAAATAGTGCTACATCGCCATCTAACGGTGAAAAGTTAACATTGCAGTAATGCAGCGGGCATTGAATTACATAGATACAGAACCATAAAAAAACAGTTAAATCGGAATATACGGCTGCAGAATTTTCTAACATTTATCTTTGGTTTTGTTTATTAAAATAGAGCTACATCGCCATCTAATGGTGAAAAGTTAACATTGCAGGCATACAGCGGTGCATTGAATTACATAGATACAGAACCATAAAAAAACCCAGTTAAATCGGAGTATACGGCTGCAGAATTTTCTAACATTTATCTTTGGTTTTGTTTATTAAAATAGTGCTACATCGCCATCTAATGGTGAATTGTTAACATTGCAGGCATACAGCGGCGCATTGAATTACATAGATACAGAACCATAAAAAAACAGTTAAATCGGAATATACGGCTGCAGAATATTCTAACATTTATCTTTGGTTTTGTTTATTAAAATAATGCTACATCGCCATCTAATGGTGAAAAGTTAACATTGCAGGCATACAGCGGCACATGGAATTACATAGATACAGAACCATAAAGAAACAGTTAAATCGGAATATACGGCTGAACAATTTTCTAACATTTATCCTTGGTTTTATTTCCGCAGGAAGTCTGAAGCAGATAGATGCTGGTGGGGAAAAATTTGTGTCTGGAGCTAATTTATGGGATTGGATTTACTGCCTGAACCAGGTGGACACACTCTCCAGGGGTACCGTGCTGCCCTTTATCCAGCTAGAAGGGGGTCTGAAATACTTCACCTGTGGTCTTAATGGCTGCTGGGGTGTGAACGCTGCCAATAACATCTATTACCGCTATGATGTGCAACCCAACGCCTGCAAAGGAAGTCGATGGGTGCAGATAGCCGGCAGTTTGGTCATGGTGGAGGTTGCCACTGATGGTTCTGTATTCGGCGTGAACTCCAATGGAATGGTGTATAAAAGGTAAAAGCCTTACAGTCATTGCTTAAGACTCCAGTTACCAAACATTCTGCTTTAAGGGCAAATTTCTACTACAAAAATCTTACAATGTATCTAATTTTCTAACATAATTCTGGCCACCTGCAGCCACCACTAGGGGGAGCTCACTGCACATGGATTTATCTAATATATAAAGCTGAGTGTATGTATGTGTAAACAGGAGCGACGGAGGGGGGGACACATGCTATAGTCATAGTCAGTGTGTTCTGCAACCCCGTGGCCCTGCTACAGGCTGATTATCCATGGTGCTAATGTCTCTGGCGCTGCTGCTGCTTCCAGGTCCTCGGTGCAGTGAATATGCATGAGCATAATGAGTGGGCCTGGAAGCAGGAGACAGCAGCGGTGATTATAGAAAATTATTTTATTTCACAAAAATGTGGTTTTCTCTGGTACGTGTCACACTGATGTCACACGGATCACATCAGTGTGCGATTCGTGTGACACCCGTGCTGCCAGAGAAAAAAAATGACATGTCTCCGCGTGGAGCACACGTGTGTCACAGGGTCCACGAGAAAACACACACGTGTGCACAAACCCATTGATTTTAAGAGGTTAACATATGTCCGTGTCTTCAGTACATGTGAAAACGGACATCACACATGACGTGTGAAGGAGGCCTAAGACATAGAAACACACATTCAGCATTACATACGACAATGTACTTATTCGGCCACTAGATGGCACCGTCCGCACTTACAATAAATTCACATAATATACCAGCCTAAAATCTACTAAAACATCTTGGTCGGGGTCTTCAGGGGAGGAAATTCTTCACATTCTTGGTACACTGACCACCTCCTTACATGTATGTATGAGTGTGTGTGTATATGTGTGTATGTGTGTATATATGTGTGTGTATGTATGTACGTCCACTAAAGGAATCTGCACCGTCGCATTTACAATCATGACATTTTGCACAGCCGCTTCTTGTGACTCAGGGAACGTCATAGACTATGTTTTGTGTGGAAATGTAAGCATGCGCTTTACACTTATTTGCCAAAAAACCTGCTTACATTAAAGTGAATGGAGCTGGGAGCCACAGGTCATTAATAGGAGATGTGATTGGTTGCTATAGGCAACAAAGGACATTCATAGTATAAGAAGCTTCTGTGTGAGGTAATATGATATCAGTGGAGAGACGGATAGAGACAGACAGACAGACAGACAGACAAACAGGGAGGCAGAGAAAAATCAGAGAAAGACATATAGAGAAACAGAAAGAGAGACAGAGACAGGCAGAGATCGTAGAGAGAGAAAGACAGAGAGACAGGTAGAGATGGACAGAAAGACAGGCAGAGAGGGACAGAGAGAGACAGACAGAGAGGGACAGAGACAGAAAGACAGAGACTGACAGAAAGACAGGCAGAGAGGGACAGAAAGATGGTTAGATAAACGGACAGAGAGGCAGGCAGAGAGGGAGAGAGTGAGAGACAGGCAGGGAGACAGGCAGGGAGACAGGCAGGGAGAGAGACAGGCAGGGAGACAGGCAGAGAGACAGACAGAGAGACAGACAGAGAGACAGACAGAGAGACAAGCAGGGAGACAGGAAGAGAGACAGAAAGAGAGACAGGCAGGGAGAAAGACAGGGAGACAGGCAGAGAGACAGGCAGGGAGACAGACAGGGAGACAGGCAGGGAGACAGGCAGAGAGACAGGCAGGGAGACAGGCAGGGAGACAGGCAGAGAGACAGGCAGGGAGACAGGCAGAGAGACAGGCAGAGAGACAGGCAGAGAGAAAGGCAGGGAGACAAAAAGAGACACAGAGAGACAGGCAGAGAGAAAGGCAGGGAGACAGACAGAGAGACAGGCAGGGAGACAGGCAGAGAGACAGGCAGGGAGACAGGCAGAGAGACAGGCAGAGAGACAGGCAGGGAGACAGGCAGAGAGACAGGCAGAGAGACAGGCATGGAGACAGGCAGAGAGACAGGCAGGGAGACAGGCAGGGAGACAGGCAGAGAGACAGAAAGAGAGACAGGCAGGGAGACAGAAAGACAGGCAGACAGACAGACAGAGAGACAGACAGAGAGACAGACAGGGAGACAGACAGAGAGACAGACAGAGAGACAGACAGGGAGACAGGCAGAGAGACAGGCAGAGAGACAGACAGGGAGACAGGCAGAGAGACAGGCAGGGAGACAGGCAGGGAGACAGGCAGGGAGACAGGCAGAGAGACAGGCAGGGAGACAGAAAGAGAAACAGACAGAGAGACAGACAGGGAGACAGGCAGAGAGACAGGCAGAGAGACAGGCAGGGAGACAGACAGAGAGACAGGCAGGGAGACAGACAAGGAGACAGGCAGGGAGACAGACAGGGAGACAGGCAGGGAGACAAGCAGAGAGACAGGCAGGGAGACAGGCAGAGAGACAGGCAGAGAGACAGACAGGGAGACAGGCAGAGAGACAGGCAGGGAGACAGGCAGGGAGACAGGCAGAGAGACAGGCAGGGAGACAGGCAGGGAGACAGGCAGAGAGACAGGCAGAGAGACAGGCAGAGAGACAGACAGAGAGACAGACAGGGAGACAGACAGAGAGACAGGCAGAGAGACAGGCAGGGAGACAGGCAGGGAGACAGGCAGAGAGACAGGCAGAGAGACAGAAAGAGAGACAGGCAGAGAGACAGACAGAGAGACAGACAGAGAGACAGACAGGGAGACAGACAGAGAGACAGGCAGAGAGACAGGCAGGGAGACAGGCAGAGAGACAGGCAGAGAGACAGGCAGAGAGACAGGCAGGGAGACAGGCAGAGAGACAGGCAGAGAGACAGGCATGGAGACAGGCAGAGAGACAGGCAGGGAGACAGGCAGGGAGACAGGCAGAGAGACAGGCAGAGAGACAGAAAGAGAGACAGGCAGAGAGACAGACAGAGAGACAGACAGAGAGACAGACAGGGAGACAGACAGAGAGACAGGCAGAGAGACAGGCAGGGAGACAGGCAGAGAGACAGGCAGGGAGACAGGCAGAGAGACAGGCAGAGAGACAGGCAGAGAGACAGACAGAGAGACAGACAGGGAGACAGACAGAGAGACAGGCAGAGAGTCAGGCAGGGAGACAGGCAGGGAGACAGGCAGAGAGACAGGCAGAGAGACAGAAAGAGAGACAGGCAGAGAGACAGACAGAGAGACAGACAGAGAGACAGACAGGGAGACAGACAGAGAGACAGGCAGAGAGACAGGCAGAGAGACAAGCAGGGAGACAGGCAGAGAGACAGGCAGAGAGACAGGCAGGGAGACAGGCAGAGAGACAGGCAGAGAGACAGGCATGGAGACAGGCAGAGAGACAGGCAGGGAGACAGGCAGGGAGACAGGCAGAGAGACAGAAAGAGAGACAGAAAGAGAGACAGGCAGAGAGACAGGCAGAGAGACAGAAAGAGAGACATACAGAGAGACAGGAAGAGAGACAGGCAGAGAGACAGAAAGAGAGACAGGCAGGGAGACAGGCAGAGAGACAGAAAGAGAGACAGGCAGAGAGACAGACAGAGAGACAGACAGAGAGACAGACAGGGAGACAGACAGGGAGACAGGCAGAGAGACAGGCAGAGAGACAGGCAGGGAGACAGACAGAGAGACAGGCAGGGAGACAGACAAGGAGACAGGCAGGGAGACAGACAGGGAGACAGGCAGGGAGACAAGCAGAGAGACAGGCAGGGAGACAGGCAGAGAGACAGGCAGAGAGACAGACAGGGAGACAGGCAGAGAGACAGGCAGGGAGACAGACAGAGAGACAGGCAGAGAGACAGGCAGGGAGACAGGCAGGGAGACAGGCAGAGAGACAGGCAGAGAGACAGACAGGGAGACAGGCAGGGAGACAGGCAGAGAGACAGGCAGGGAGACAGAAAGAGAAACAGACAGAGAGACAGACAGGGAGACAGGCAGAGAGACAGGCAGGGAGACAGGCAGGGAGACAGGCAGAGAGACAGGCAGGGAGACAGAAAGAGAAACAGACAGAGAGACAGACAGGGAGACAGGCAGAGAGACAGGCAGAGAGACAGGCAGGGGACAGACAGAGAGACAGGCAGTGAGACATACAAGGAGACAGGCAGGGAGACAGACAGGGAGACAGGCAGGGAGACAAGCAGAGAGACAGGCAGGGAGACAGGCAGAGAGACAGGCAGAGAGACAGACAGGGAGACAGGCAGAGAGACAGGCAGGGAGACAGGCAGGGAGACAGGCAGAGAGACAGACAGGGAGACAGAAAGAGAGACAGGCAGAGAGAGAGACAGGCAGAGAGACAGACAGAGAGACAGACAGGGAGACAGACAGAGAGACAGGCAGAGAGACAGGCAGGGAGACAGGCAGGGAGACAGGCAGAGAGACAGGCAGGGAGACAGAAAGAGAAACAGAGAGACAGACAGAGAGACAGACAGAGAGACAGGCAGAGAGACAGGCAGGGAGACAGGCAGAGAGACAGAAAGAGAGACAGACAGACAGGGAGACAGACAGAGAGACAGGCAGAGAGACAGGCAGGGAGACAGGCAGGGAGACAGGCAGGGAGACAGGCAGAGAGACAGGCAGGGAGACAGACAGGGAGACAGGCAGGGAGACAGGCAGAGAGACAAGCAGGGAGACAGGCAGAGAGACAGGCAGGGAGACAGGCAGGGAGACAGGCAGGGAGACAAGCAGAGAGACAGGCAGGGAGACAGGCAGAGAGACAGGCAGGGAGACAGACAGGGAGACAGGCAGGGAGACAGACAGAGAGACAGGCAGAGAGAGACAGACAGAGAGACAATTACTATCCTGGACAACAACGGGTACTACAGCTACTACAGCTTATAATAATCAGTGAGCTCCCTCTAGTGGTGGATGCAGGTTACATCTATAACAGCATTACACATGCAGGAGCATGGAGATGACTGACCCCTACTCTGTAAAGCTCTAGTGCCAGCTGTGTTATACAGCCAACCCCTGACTTAGATGGGTGAAAACTTTATTATATTATTATTTATATTATGGGGCCACTTTTTGCTATCATTACGCCACCATTCGAGGTGTAAGTAATGTGTTTTTTCCATTTCAGGGACGGGATCTCGGCTGACAATCCTATTGGAACCTCTTGGACCCAGTTGGATCTTAGCGGCAAATTCCGACATGTGACTTATGATCAGGGCGTCTTGTGGCTTCTCGCGGAGAACGGAGCCATCTCTAAATGTGAAAATGTGAAAGTCCGCACTCCCTCAATCTGTTTTTAGATCTCATGAACAGATCCAACTCGTAGTATGTTATGGCATAATGGTTTTTGGGGGTGTTTTGCGGGATTGGAAGGAATTTTTGTCAAAATTAATTTTTACAGGTCAATAAAAAACAAAAATAAACTTGTTCAGTACAAAATGCTCCATTTGCCGTAATATCTTCCATGTGAAATAAAGTCTCACTTTTAATCCTTATTTTTCTGATATATTTTTTGTCAATGAATATTTTAAAGTAGTAGTTTACCAATGGTCGAGTGCGGTGGTGGGTAAAGGTAATATTTCCCCCATACAGTTACTACAGGCTAATATTCCCCCCATACAGTCAGTACTGGCTAATATTTCCCCCATACAGTCAGTACTAGCTAATATTTCCCCCATACAGTCAGTACTGGCTAATATTTCCCTTATACACTCAGTACTGGTTATTATTTCTCTGATACTGTCAGTACTGGCTAATATTTCCCTCATACACTCAGTACTGGCTAATATTTCCCACATACAGTCAGTGCTGGCTAATATTCCTCCATACAGTCACTACTGGCTAATATTTCCCTCATACAGTCAGTACTGGCTAATATTTCTTCCATACAGTCAGTACCGGCTAATATTTTCCACATACAGTCACTACTTGCTAATATTTCCCCCATGTACTCACTACTGGCTAATATTCCACCCATACAGTCAGTGCTGGCTAATATTTCCCATGTACAGTCACTACTGGCTAATATTTCCCCCATAGAATCACTACTGGCTAATATTTCCCCCATACAGTCAGTACTAGCAAATATTTCCCCCATACAGTCAGTACTGGCTAATATTCCCCCCATACAGTCAGTACTGGCTAATATTTCCCCCATACAGTCAGTACTAGCAAATATTTCCCCCATACAGTCAGTACTGGCTAATATTCCCCCCATACAGTCAGTACTGGCTAATATTCCCCCACCACAGTCAGTACTGGCTAATATTTCCCTCATACACTCAGTACTGGCTATTATTTCTGTCTTGCAGTCAGTACTGGCTAATATTTCCCTCATACAGTCACTGCTGGCTAATATTCTTCCCATACAGTCAGTACTGGCTAATATTCCCCCATACAGTCAGTACTGGCTAATATTCCCCCCATACAGTCAGTACTGGCTAATATTCCCCCACAACAGTTAGTACTGGCTTATATTTCCCTCATACACTCAGTACTGGCTATTATTTCTGTCATGCAGTCAGTACTGGCTAATATTTCCCTCATACAGTCACTGCTGGCTAATATTCTTCCCATACAGTCAGTACTGGCTAATATTCTTCCCATACAGTCAGTACTGGCTAATATTCCCCCATACACTCAGTACTGGCTGATATTCCCCCATACACTCAGTACCGGCTAATGTTTCCCCCATACAGTCAGTACTGGCTAATATTTTTCAGTGAATTCAGTGCCCCTTAAAAGATAAAGACCCCTTAGTGTCACCTTAAAAAATACCCTCTGAGTGCCCCTTTAAAAACAAGAATGCCCCCAAAGAGTGCCACTATTGTGGCCCCCAGGCAGATAAAAAATAAAGCTTATTCTTACCCACGCCTGAGCCCACTCATGACCTCAACAAACAAATCCACCCACAGTCTGCACCCAGCACGTAGGCATTGCAGATTTTATTGGCTCATTTCTCTTGTGCCATCTCTTATTGATCCTTTTGACTCCCAAATGGTAGAGGCCACCATTATCTACCCCTTTTAGATTTCCACTTCCTTCCACCCCCCCAAGAAAAATGACGGCCCAGTTGTTTAGGATAAAATTGTCCAAAAAGATGTTTATTACAGGCCCAGAAAAATAATTTGAGATGAGGAGGCTCTTGGAGCTCAAAAAGCCTCTAAAACCCAAACTGTAACTTTTCAGCATTACCCCCTCCAGTCACACTCATAGGCTCAGGAGCACCTGTAATGCTGGAAACTCATTGTCAAAAAGATCTTTATTATAGGCCCAAATAAATAACTTGAGATGAGGAGGCTCTTGGAGCTCAAAAGACCACCGATACACAAACTGTAACCTTTCAGCATAACCCCCTGAGTCGCAACTATAGGCTCAGGAGCAGCTGTAATGCTGGAAACTCATCGTCAAAAAGGTCTTTACTATAGGTCTAAATAAAGTGGGGAGGCTCTTGTAGCTCAAAAGGCTTGGGGGCACTCAAACTGTAACCTTTCAGCATTATCCCCTAGTCATAACCATAGGCTCTGGAGCACCTGTAATGCTGGAAACTGGAAATTCATTGTCAAAAAAAGTCTTTATTATAGACCCAAATAAATAATTTGACATGAGGAGGCTCTTGGAGCTCAAAAGGCCTCCAGTACCCAAACTGTAACCTTTCAGCATTACCCACTGAGTCGTAACCATAGGCACAGGAGCAGCTGTAATGCTATAAACGTATTGTCAAAAAAGTCTTTATTACAGGTCAAAACAAAAAATTTGAGGTGAGAAGACTCTTGGAGCTCAAAAGACCTCCAGTACCCAAACTGTAACCTTTCAGCAATTCCCCCTCTAGTTGTAACAATAGCCTCAGGAGCAGCTGTAATGCTGTAAATTCATTGCCAAAAAGGTCTTTATTATAGGCCCAAATAAATAATTTGAGGTGATGATTCCCTTGGGGCTCAAAAGGCCTCCAGTACCCAAACTGTAACGATTCAGCAACCATAACTTGAGTCACAACCATAACCATTGAGTCACAACCATAACCATAACCATTCAGGAGCACCTGTAATGCTGAAAACTCTATCATACCACCGACTCCCAGGGACCCCAGCTCGAAGAATCCCAAAACTCCACCAGGCCATGACAATTAGAGGGTACCATCTACCTGGTGAAATCTCCTCCCACCATAATTTTGTCACCAACTCCAAGAAGTCCACCCTAACTAGCAAACCCCATCCCAACCTCCAAACTGACCCTGAAAAAAGCTAAATATTATCCCCTTACCATCTTGATATAATAATACCGCCAAGATGGAGGCTGAGGAGCACGAGTGAGAAATAACGGATTTTTTGCTGTTAGGCAGAAGAATCCCCCCATAGACCTAATGGAATCTCTTGGAGGAGACCTGTCTAAGGTCTGGGGCAGAGGAAGAGCAGAGATAACAAAAAAGTCACAACACATAAACAATAAATGGCGGCATACAGGTGAAGGAATGGCAAGTGGCCACAAGATGTCACTGCTGGAGAAGAAACCCGGAGATGCACTACCTGCAAGTGGAGAGGACCAGGTGTAGAGCTTGAATGCAAATATAATGGAGAATCGCTGACTGGTTTGGTGAAAAAACGTTTGTCTGATTAGACCGCAAAATGCTGGTCCAGCGTTTGGAAATTTTTTGGATAATCTGCATTGGTGGCAAACACAAGGGTAATTTTAATTTTATCAACCCTCTTGTCTAAAGGCCCCGTTACACGGGACGATATATCGGGCGATCGCATGTGCGACGTGACACGCTCAGATCCTATTAACGATTTGCCGGTATCGCTCATAGGTTGTTTATTTGCTGTCACATGTAACGATCTCAAAATCGACGCATCAGTGATATATTGTTGGACCCAGGCGGTCGTTTGAATGTTGTTCGTCGTTGGCAGGGTGTCAAACGGAGCAATATGTCGGCTGCGTCCCCAAAAGCAAACAATTTTTTAAAAATGAACGACGTGTCAACGATCCACGATTTTCATCCTATTTGCGATCGTTCAGAGTCGCTCGTAGGTGTCACACGCAACGACGTCGCGAACGATGCCGGATGTGCGTCACGTAATTCGTGACCCCAACGACATATCGCCCGATATATCGTCTCGTGTAACGCCGCCTTTAGGCTAACGGTGAGGATTTGATGTGAATTTTCAATCCGCAGAGTGTCCCGTGGGTACATGTGGCAGCTCATATCATAAACGAAGCATTTCAATTATACAGCTTAGTCAACTTGTGCTTCCTTCTACAGCCACCTCAGTGCAGAGCCTGTGTCCTGGTCTGGCAAGCTCAGTATTCCTTAACACTTCCGAGTTTGGCTTACATGCAGCCTGTGTCCCCGTTATCTTCTGTGCTGTCTCAGGGACCCCACTACCACAGTTATATCTTTCTAGACCTTCAGCTCAGTGCTACTGAAGTCATGCTCACCTTTCTTTTCTATTTTCCAGGGCACCCAGACTTGTCTGTAGTACTCAAATCCTCCCTTCTTTCCTTTATTCCTTCCTTCCTTTCATCCTTCCTGTGATCATTTCTTCCTTCGATTTTTCCTTCCTTTGATCTTTCCTGTCATAGTTTCTTCCTTCAATCATTCCTTTGATCCTCCTTCCTTCGATCCTTCCTTAGATCCTTCCTTCCTTTGATCCTTTTGTCTCGGGCAGGGGACAGACCACGGCAGGGGAGGCTACCCGAGGCGCTCTGATCCGGTATCGAGGCTGTGGCTCGAGTGGCAGCTGGATCCTGGGCTCGTGCAGCAGCCCGCCGCCCACAACTGTGTAAAAGGAGGTATTTACAGGGGAGAGAGTTAGTCAGTGACGCCACCCGTGGGTTGTGGTGATTTGTTGGTGACAGCGCCGCTGCCTTTGTATGCGACACCCGGGGCTGATGGAGTGGGGCAGCAGGATGGTATCCCCTCCACGGGTAGGGGAGGTGTAGCCCCGGGGCCCAGGTGTAGGTGGTGTGCAGTGCTGGGGCGCCATCTGTAGGCTGGACCAGATGAAAGCGGTGTACTCACTGTTTAGAAATAAGTCACACAAAGTCCAAGTAGTAAACCAAGTGACGGATACTGGTAGCCTCCTGAGGGGTGTGCTTGAGTCCCGCACACCGGTTGACAGGACAAGGGCCCTTCCTCCTGCACTTCAGTGTTTTGTCTTGTGTGTTGACTAGTCCGCATGAAACGGGAAAAGTCCACTCCCGATGTCTTTACTGTGGGAGCTGTGGCCCACGAGATCTGACCCTTGGGATTTTTTCAGGCACTTGCAGACGCCATATCCCCCGCGTTGGGCTTCCATCTCGCTCTATCTGGGCTCTCTGGTGGGACAAGACGTGGAATCTTGTCCCCTGCTGGCTAATTGACAAGGGGCTTGAAGCTGTCCTCGCCCTGGGGTCCAGGCACGCCGACTGTGCACGGCCTCCAGACCGGATTCCCGCTGTCAGCACCAGCAGCCTACAACCCTGCCCCGGTCCACTTAAAGTCTCCTGCAACTGGATCTCTGTCGCCTGTGGCCCTGCTCTGCCGTCTGCCACCTAGTCAGCTCAGGTAGTCTGGTAGTCCAAGCACTACAACCCCCGACTACCACTTCACTCCTCTCACTTCCTTTGTCCACTCACTAACTGACTTGTTCCCTCCCCTGACACCTCAGAACCCCTAGGTGGGCGTCACCATCTGCCTGGCCCCGCCCACTGGTGTGTCCCTATTGTCCATGGGGGGGTGACTAGGCTTTGTGGCTGGTGTTTGTACCTGTGTGTGGGTTGTGTTGGTAGGCAAGGGGGAGAGAGTCCTTCATCTGAAAGATGGATGCAGTCTCCTGTAACAACCTGGTTTTGCCAGGGCGTGACACTCCCCCTTGGTAAAACACAGCCCATCCTCGGGCTGTCCGGCACTGATTTTTATTTTTTCTGGAACGGTAAAAGGCAAAAGATATAAAACACATAACATTGCATAAAACTGTAAACATTTTGTGCCGCCTCCGTGACAGCAGCCAGCGCTGCTTGGATTCGGATCTACGGTATGGCTCGAGGGGGTCACCGGACCTGGGGGTCACGCGGACACTCCGAATGAAAGGGGGGACGTATTTGTACGGGATTGGTTGTGAACTGTCTGTGAACTGTCTGTCATGCCACCCATGGTGTGTGGTGAGATGTAGCACCACCGCTATCGTTGCAGGGCTCCCGTGGACGTTGGGCTGGCAGCTGGATGTTAACCCCTCCGTGGGTAGGGATGGATGTCCCGGGGCCCAGTGTCTCTGTGCTGAGGGTTGGTGATTGCAGGGGCCGGCGCACCCGGCCAGGCCGGGGGTGTTACTCACGGTCAAAGAAAGCACACAAGTCCTGTGGTAAACCAAGGGGATGGCTGGCTGCCGCAGACGGGTATATCTGGTCCCACACCCGGGTTGATAGTCAGGGTCCCTCTCCATTGCCTCCTAGCCAATGGTGCCCGGGCTCCAACCCCGGCACCTGTCAGACTCCTCTCTCCTTCACTGACTACTCTCAACTCACAACTGACTGTCAACTCTCTGTGTTTTCCTGCCTCAGGCCCTCTGAACTTTTCGGCGGGCGTGGCCAACCGCCTGGCTCTGCCCCCTGGTGTGTTCATCCAGCACTGAGGGAGGTGACTAGATTATAAAGGTTGGCTGATGTTACCTTATTGGGGGACAGGTGTAATGCGGGGGTTTACCTGTGACTACCTGGCTAGTCCAGGGCGCCACACTCCCCCTTGCTTAACTACAGACCGTCCGTGGGCTGTCCGACCACCACCGTTTATTTTGTAACTGCAAAAGATAAAAAGAGAACATATGTACAATTATAATAACAGTATTTACAATTAAGCATGTTTGTGTTTCTTCCCTTGCGGGAGGCATGTTACTTAAACATTGAAAAAATATAAAAACATTTTTATTAACCAGGAACGGGACGGGACCGGGTCCTTTCATTTGCCCACCCAAGCAAACCTAAACCTTGATGCTGCCTCTAAAGACAGGTCAGCCCCCCTTTTCCCCAGTCCAGGAATCGGGTTCAGGTCCGGGTATTGCCCATACGGGCCGGGTAAAAAGTTCCTTACCTGGCAGTCTCTCAGAGGCCCCACGTCCAGGGGACACCTGACCCGGAGGGTTGTCACCAGTTCCAATGGTGACGGGACCTTGGCCTACAACATCCCGCAGGCCCTTCCTCCAACCACCCTCCCTGGGTGAAAGGTTGGTCCGGGATTATTTACAAGCCCAAAAGTTTTTGGGTGGCTTGCAAGTTCTCAGCCATGTTCACTTTAAAACGGGGTAAACAGCGGGAATCAAACAAAGTCCCAACGGGGACGGGCAGTATGGTAGCCGGGAACCACCACCTTTTAACACTCTTAAATGCGGGCATGCACATCCTCTTTACCCTCCTGCTCAGGAGCCAGACTTCCTGGGGAACCCTCGGCACTGGCTACGACCGGCCTCACATACTGCCGTGGGACCCCATGCTCAACAGTCTGCGCCTCCTTTCCACGAGCACCTTGCCGCTGGTCTTCAGCCGGGACGAGGTACCTGGGAGCAGCGGGTGCTGCCTCTGTTGCGGCCGGGTGGACTGCCGGGGCCGACGTCATCTCTGTTGTGGCTGGGCGGACTGCCGGGGATGGATGGGATGTCGTCAGCGGTGCCGGAGCGATGGTGACGGTAAGGCCTGAGGGCCCAGAAGCTGGTTCCTCCCCCATAGATGGTACGGGCTTCGCTGCCACGGACTGGGGCAGTGGGTCTGTTGGGGCGTTGGGTGCGGGCACGGGCGACGAGGGAAACGGCGTGGCGGACGGGAACAGGTCGGGCCCCTCAGCCGGGACGGCCGGTTCCTGGGGAACATAGGGGCGTGGGTCACTGCTTACCCGCTCCTCCAAGATCATCTCCATTTCGTGCGCCCGGACGGCTGCAGCCATGCCCTTCATCTCCGACGCCCACTTCGCCAGCATGAAGTGGGCTTGGGGCTGGATACTCCGACACATCCTGCCGCGTAGGTGTCCAGGAACGGGTTTCTGCAGAGTCCTGATGTCCCTGCACTTATCAGCCACGGTTACATCCGCTCTTCCCGCTTCTCTCCCTTGGTCTTTTCGCGGCACTCCCTTCTTTGGCCAATCAGTTTCGCTTTTCGACCTCTCGTTTTGCTGCACGGCCGCATTCCCAGGGGGCATGGCTTCGGTTTTTCGCGCCCTTTCTGCAGGGAAGAAGACTCTGACGGGAATCTTCGAGCCAAAAGATGGCAGCAAGATGGCGGATTCTGCAAATTTCGCAACGGATCACCGCTGACTTCACTTCAAGGCGCACTTCACTAGGTAAGTGAATAGGTAAGTATCCTGTTCGTGACGCCAGAAGAGTCGATGTGTACCGCCCCGGGCTCGGCTGCGACCGAGCTGCTCGGATCCGGGCTCGTTGGTGGGTGGCTCGAGCGCCTCTGGACCTGGGGTCACTTCGCTCTGAAAGGGAATGCTGACGCTTTTGGTGGGGGGGTTAGGTAGGTGCACGGCCGGAGCCGCGCTTGAGTTCGTGACGCCACCCACGGGATGTGGTGAAGGTAGACACCACCGCTGCAGTTACGGGGCATCCGGGGGAGATGTTTATGCAGCAAGATGTTAACCCCTCCGTGGGCAGGGATGATGGCCCCGGGACCCGTTGGGGAAGTAGCTGGGCGGTGCAGGGCGGTGCGCGGCCGGATGGCACTGTTGTACTCCCTGTTATTGACACACACAAGTCTCTGGTAAACAAAGTTGATGGTGGTCGGTGCCCGCAGCCGGCTGCGTCTGGTCCCCCACCCGGCTCGGTGGTCTTGGCCTTTCTCCTGCACCGTGTAGTGTATTTGGGCTGCCTGCGCTTCAGCGGTGGGAGTCCGCTCTCCGGCTGTATGTATGTCGGGAGAGCCCTTTTGCCCACAGACGCTGGCCCATGGGATCTCTCTGCCTGTGCAGTGGCTTTCTATCCCCCTCGGTGGGCTGTTGTCTTCAGTCGGGACTTGGGTGGGAAAGGACCTATAGTCCAGACCGCAATCAGTCAATTAACTCAGTCCAGTGGATTCTGGACCTCGTTTCAGGGTCTGAGTACACCCCTGTGTGCTCCGGTTTCTGAGTTGGTTCCCCGGGTCGGTACCGGCGGTCCACTACCCTGTCCCGTTCCACCACGGTTCCACCGAGCCGTCTTCCCGGCTCCTGCAGGCTAAGGCCACCGTCTGCCTCCTAGCCTCCTAGCCAATGGTGCCCGGGCTCCAACCCCTCAACTCACAACTGACTGTCAACTGTCTGTGTTTTCCTGCCTCAGGCCCTCTGAACTCCTCGGCGGGCGTGACCAACCGCCTGGCTCCGCCCCCTGGTGTGTTCATCCAGCACTGAGGGAGGTGACTAGGTTATAAAGGTTGGCTGATGTTACCTTATTGGGGGACAGGTGTAATGTGGGGGTCTACCTGTGGCTACCTGGCTAGTCCAGGGCGTCACATTACTCACGGTCAAAGAAAGCACCCAAGTCCTGTGGTAAACCAAGGGGATGGTGGCCGGCTGTCGCAGACGGGTGTATCTGGTCCCACACCCGGGTTGATAGTCAGGGTCCCTCTCCTCTGCATTTGTGTCGCCCGGGGACCAGGGGTACTCAGACCCGGGCCACAGGGTCACTTCTGTGGGTATCACGGTAGCGTGACCCGGTCTGTGATCCCAGGCTCCACAGTAAAAGGGGTTTTGTTAAGGGAGATTGTCCGTGACGCCACCCACGGTTGTGGTGATTGTGGAACACCACCGCTGCTCTGGACGGGGATCCCGGGAGTGATGATATGGAGCAGCTAGATGTTATTTCTCCCCTCCGTGGGTAGGGGGTTGGTTGTCCCGGGGCCCGGTGATGGGGTAAGCAGGGAGCAGGGTGCAGTGCTGCAGTGCGGTGCCCGAGGGCACGGGTGTACTCACAAGTAAGTCACACGGAGTCACTGGTAAACTAGGAATTGCTGGTGTCCGCAGCCTTCGGTACGGGGGGTGTTAGTGTCTCACACACGGTGCAGCAGCCCTTGTTGTTCTTTCCCTGCAGCCAGGTGCCTTTCTCTCCTCTCTCTTCCTCTTTCTCCTCAGCCGGGAACGGGGAATCCACTCCCCTGTAGTGATCCGGGTACCCAGGTACCGAGGGGCCACCGCCCTGCTCCGGCTACCTCTGGCCCCTTCCTCACTACAGCCTGTCCCGGCCCTCTCGGAGCACGCTTTGCTTTCAGCCTGGGAGCTACAGCTCCAGGCTCCACTTCTGTCTCCTTCTCCACACACTCTGCTCCAGCCCCTCCCCTCTGCTCTGCTTTTCTCTTACCCTGGGGGAGGTGGTTTGTCTTGCTGCACCGGTGTGAGATCAGATTACCAAGGAGGATTAACTCTTTCTGTGACAACCTGGCTGTGCCAGGGCGTCACACACCCCCTTGGTAAAACACGGCCCGTCCTCGGGCCGTCTGGCCACCAACATTTATTAAACTGGGAAAAGAATAAAACATTTTAAACATTTTCACACACGTATTTTCAATCTTCCCACAGCGGGATGTACATTGCTTCAACGTTGCGACAACAATAACACTTTTAATAATGGCAACATAATGGGTCCTTTAGTCACCCACCCAAACAACCTAGCCTTGGTGCTGCCCCTAAAACCCAGGCAGCACCCCTTGACCCCAGTCTAGGAACGGCTCCAGATTGGTCAACGGGACCGGTACTTCGCTGCCGTTGCGGCCGGGCGGACTGCCGGAGCCGTCGTTATCTCCGTTGCGGCCGGGCGGACTGCCGGGGCCGGTGGCAGGGCGGTGACAAAGGTGAGGCCTGGGGACCCCAGGTCTGGGTCCTCCCCCACAGGCGCTGCGGGCTCCGTTACCGGTAACAGGGGTAACGGGTCGGTGCATTGCTGCGGCGGCCTCTTCCAGGAACCAAATGCTGGCAGTGTCCTGGCGTCCCTGCCTTTACAGTCCTGGTCACATGAACTGCAGTTCCTTCCTACTGCTCCCCCTTGGTACTCGGGAGCAGTCCTTCCAGCAACTTTTAAAGTTTCCCTTTCGCTTCCGGTCCTCCGGAGCTTCACTTCCGCCCGTGTTCTCAGGGGGCGGAGCCTCTTTTTCGCGCCCAACGCTTGGGGAAGAAGGTGGTGGGCGGGAGATTTTCGCGCCCAAAATGGCGGCAAAGATGGCGACTTTAAAAATTTTGCAGCGGATCACCGCTGACAGTCCAGAACAAGGCGCACTTCCTCCAGATAACTGGATGGGTTCGATCCTGTTCGTGACGCCAAATGTGTCGCCCAGGGACCAGGGGTACTCAGATCCGGGCCACAGGGTCACTTCTGTGGGTATCACGGTAGCGTGACCCGGTCTGTGATCCCAGGCTCCACAGTAAAAGGGGTTTTGTTAAGGGAGATTGTCCGTGACGCCACCCACGGTTGTGGTGATTGTGGAACACCACCGCTGCTCTGGACGGGGATCCCGGGAGTGATGATATGGAGCAGCTAGATGTTATTTCTCCCCTCCGTGGGTAGGGGGTTGGTTGTCCCGGGGCCCGGTGATGGGGTAAGCAGGGAGCAGGGCGCAGTGCTGCAGTGCGGTGCCCGAGGGCACGGGTGTACTCACAAGTAAGTCACACGGAGTCACTGGTAAACTAGGAATTGCTGGTGTCCGCAGCCTTCGGTACGGGGGGTGTTAGTGTCTCACACACGGTGCAGCAGCCCTTGTTGTTCTTTCCCTGCAGCCAGGTGCCTTTCTCTCCTCTCTCTTCCTCTTTCTCCTCAGCCGGGAACGGGGAATCCACTCCCCTGTAGTGATCCGGGTACCCAGGTACCGAGGGGCCACCGCCCTGCTCCGGCTACCTCTGGCCCCTTCCTCACTACAGCCTGTCCCGGACCTCTCGGAGCACGCTTTGCTTTCAGCCTGGGAGCTACAGCTCCAGGCTCCACTTCTGTCTCCTTCTCCACACACTCTGCTCCAGCCCCTCCCCTCTGCTCTGCTTTTCTCTTACCCTGGGGGAGGTGGTTTGTCTTGCTGCACCGGTGTGAGATCAGATTACCAAGGAGGATTAACTCTTTCTGTGACAACCTGGCTGTGCCAGGGCGTCACACATTCAGTGTTTTGTAGAATGGACTTCCCGGCTTGAAACACGTGAGTCCGCTCCCGGTCCTTTGGTTGGGAGCCGTGCCCGTCAGACGCTGACCCTTGGGATCTATGGGCCCTGGCAGTTGCCTTATTCCTATCGGTGAGTGTTTGTCTACTTTTTGGGACTTAGGTTGGGACAGGACCTGTAATCCTGCCCTCAATCGGTGAAGTAGCCAGGCCGCCTGTGTCGGTGCTGGCTTCAGGGTGTGAGTACCCCCTCTGTGCACACGGTTTCCGGGTCGGTTCTCCGGTGTCGATACCGGGGCAGGATCCAACCCTGTCCCAGTCCACTCCGGCTGCCGTCTTCCCGTCTCCTGCAGACTCTGACTAACGTCTGCCACCTAGCCAGAACGTCAGGGCTCTTACCCCGACGCCTGTCAGCTAGCACTTCACTCCACTCCAACTTGAACTAGAACTAGACACTGACTGCACTTCAACTCAACACTCAAACTAAACTGATTGTTTTCCCGCCCCGGGCTCACCAGACTCCTAGGTGGGCGTTCCCTAACCGCCTGGTCAAGCCCACTGGTGTGTCTGTCCTTCCCTAAGGGGGGGATGACTAGGATTTCAGGTCGGCTGGTTTTAACCCCGTGTGGGATGGGTGTTGTGCGAGGGCCTAAACTGTGTGACACCTGGTTTTCCAGGGCATCACAATTTCATCCCTATATAGGGAGGCACTCTTTTTAAACGTTGCAAAACTTATCTTCTCCCTTCAACCCGCCACCCAAAACACCTGAACCCCTGGTGCCACCGCTAGCCATGCTGTCACACCACCCTGAGTTCCTGACAGTGTCCGTGGTGAAATGATTGAAGTCCCCTTCCCACCAGTCCACCCCAAAGAGTCCCAAAGTTCTGGAACCCTCTGGCCTGGAGGTTAGCCACCGGTTTCATTAGTGACTGGGCCTCGGCCGACTCTACCGCAGGCCCTTCCTCCAACCAGTCTTCTACAGCGGTGTTAGAGTCCTGGTGGTAGGGTAAACAAGAAGGTAAATAGGGATATATACAATGACCCAAGAAAGTTTTTGGCTGGCCTCTGCCAGTCCTGAGGCCATGGTCCATGAACAACAGGGGAAAAGCTGGGTTAAAACACGGAAAGGGGGTAGCCGGATTCCGTTACCAATCACTCCTTCTCATACAAATGACGGTGGGAGGTGAGGCATAGCTGCTCGTTAACCACGACCCACTTCTTGATGTCAAGGGCAAACCACCCTCGCTCTCCACAGTGCCGGGTGTAGCCAACCATGTCTCCGGGTTCCAGATTCCTATCTGGGTGGCCGATTGGTAGATGAGGGGCCACATCCTTCCGGGATACAAATATCTCGGCCTCCAGTCCTGGCTGGTAGATGAACCCCCACCCTTTCTGGGGGTCAAAATGGCGGACCTGTCCCCGGTACGTCAGGCCCTTGACCCGGAAAGTAGCTTGCCGGAGACAGTCCTACTCCCGGTAGGTTCGGGCAATCACACCCGCCCTTTTCTCCTCTCGAGCGGCGATTTCCTTGTGGAGCTGTTGCTGTTGCTGCTCCCAGTACGGGGCACGGGTTCCGTGCTCCTCCTCCTGCTCAGGAGCCAGGCCCACTCGGATATGTCGCGGGCGGAGGGGCCGCTCTCGCTACGCTCGGGTCCGCGGCTGCTGCTCGGTGCCTCGAGCGGTGGGCCGGACCCGGGGACTCGAGCAGCGCTCCTCGCCCACGAGTGAAAAGGGGGTGGTTTGTTTGGGGAGATAGTTCGTGACGCCACCCATGAGTCGTGGTGATGATGGGCACCACTGCTGCTGGTGAGGGGGATCCTGGGAGAGATGGCAGGGAGAAGCTAAGATGTTGTCCCCTCCGTGGGTAGGGGTTGGTGATCCCGGGGCCCGGTGGCGGTACGGGGAGGCAGAATGGCCGGGGTGCAGGGTTGAAGGGGCAGCGCGGAGCGGTGCTGGATGGCACAGTTGTACTCACTCAGGCACAAATTCACAGAGTCTCTGGTAAACTAAACGGCTGGATGGACGTGTCCCGCAGCCGGCTGCAGTGTCTTTGCTCTCCCCGGACAGGTGGTGGCGGCTGTCTTTCCCTGCACCTGTGTAGAATGTGTTGACTCGATGGTTTCCCAACGGTAGTCTGCTCCCCGGCGTATAGGTACCGAAGGAGCCCGTTTTGCCCGCAGGCGCTGGCCCGTGGATCTCTAGCCTATGGCGGTGGCTTTTTATCCTCACTGGTTGGACTGTTGCCTTCTGTCGGGTCTTGGCTGTTAGGAAACCCCTGGGGTTGCGGTCACTCTCGGATTTGACCGTTGTCGGCGGCTCCCAGCCTAGTCGGGGTCCGATGGCCCTGCCTTTGTGCTTAGCTTCACTCCACTCCCCGGTTCGGTACCGGCGGGCTACCGCCCGACCCCGGTCCTACGGTTCCGCAGAGGTCCACTAACTCCTGCAGACGGCCACTACCATCTGTCGACCTTGCTGACAGTGCCTGGGCTTCTACCCAGACACCAGCAGTTTCTCCACTCCAACCTCAACTCCTCACTCCACTTCACTGAACTCCAAAACTCAACTCCCCTGAACTCTTGCTCTTTCATGCCTCCAGGCCTGTGAACTCCTCGGTGGGTGGGGCCAACCTCCTGGCTCCGCCCCACCTGGTGTGGACATCAGACCCTGGAGGGAGGCAACAAGGATTTTGTTTGACTGATGTAAACTATCCAGGGGAGGGGGTGTGTGTGATGTTATGTCTGTGACTACCTGGCTAGTCCAGGGCGTCACATTCCCCCTTAGTGAAATTCAGACCATCCGCGGGCTGCCCGTCCATCACCGGTTTTATTTCTGCAAAAATAGAAATTTAACATGGAAAACATTAAACATGAGCATATTTATCACTCTTCCCTTACAGGAGGCTTTTCTCTTTAACGTTACTTAACGGCATAAAAACATTTTTATTAATAACGGACGGGTCCATGTTCTTCCGCTCCCCCACCCAAGCAACCTACACCTTGATGCTGCCCCTAAGAAATGGGCAGCACCCCTTTACCCCAGTCCTGGTCCAGGTTACCCGAGCGGGAACGGGTACGGTGTCTCGCACCCGGCTGTCATTTCAGGGGACCCCACGTCCAGGGGGGGGCCATGACCCCCGGAGGATGGTCACCGGTCCTGGTGGTGACCGGACCCCAGCCTGCTCTGCTGCGGGTCCTTCCTCCAATCTGCCTCTCCGGAGGCGGCAACGGAATACAGCCCACAAATTATTTACAAGACCACAAGTTCGTGGTTGGCCTGCAAGTTCTCGGCCTTGTTCATTAGTAGTTTCTCATGTGGGCTGTTTCGGGGTAGTTGTATGGCAGACAAAGATTAAACATACTGATGGTCCCAACGGGGACAACTCTCTCTTTTTCGGACGGTAATCAGATGAGTCATTCGGATCATTAGTGTTCATTCATTCAAATAAAACAAGGTGCTGAGGGTCCCAACGGGGACAACTGGGTTGCAACGGAGGACCGCTGCCTTACTTGAGGTCTCCTTCCTCATACGCCTCCTCCAACGCTACATCCGGACAGTACGGTGGGGGAGGGGACTGGGACCGCATCTGGACACCGCGGCCTTCCCTCTGCTTCACATCTAGGGCAAACCAGCCCCTCTCCCTGCAGTGTCGGGTGTAGGTCACCAGGTCGCCCGGTTGCAAGTCACGACCAGGGTGGCCCGTTGGCAGATGGGAGTTTACATCCCGGCGAGCCACAAATATCTCGGCCTCCAGGTCCGGTTCATAGACGAAGCCATATCCCCGCTGAGGATCAAACCGCCTGACCTGGCCCTTGTGGATCGGGCCCCGCACCCGGAGAGTGGCATTGCGCAGATTGTCCTTTTCTCTTATGGTCCGAGCCAGCACCTCGGACCTTTGCTGCTCTCGGGTGGCAATCTCGCGGCCCAGCAGGTTCGGCTCCCTGTCCCAGTAGGGGGCGTTTGCGTGCCCCTGCGCGCAGGTCTGGCCCCGCTGGACCTACCCCACACCGGCCACGACCGATATTCTCCTTGGGGGGTCCTGCGGTGACGCGGCCTGGGCTGCTGCTTTGCAGCGGCGAGCCGGCGCAGCCTCAGCCGAGGCGTAGGGTTCAGGGACAACAGGCCTCACCTGCTGGGCCTTCCTGCCCGCAGCTTCTGTCGCGGGCGGAGGAAGGGACGCCGCGCTCTCCCACTGCTGCTCGGGTCCGGCCACCGCGGCTGCTGCGGCCTGCTGCTGCTCGGTGGCTCGAGCGATGAGCCGGATCCCGGGGACTCTAGCGGCGCTCCTCGCCCGTGAGTGAAAGGGGGTTGTTGGGTGTGGGGATGGTTTATTGTCCGTGACGCCACCCACGGTTGTGGTGATTTATTGGCACCACCGCTGCTCTGTATGGGGATCCCGGGAAGGGTGGTATGGAGCAGCCAGTTGTTGTGTTGCCCCTCCGTGGGTAGGGGTTGGTGATCCCGGGGCCCAGTGATGAGATGAGAGATGCAGGGCTTGGTGGGCGCAGGGACGCGGGGGCAGCGCGGTGCCTTGCGGCACTGTGGTACTCACTCAGCCTGAGATGTTGACACAGTTTTACGGTAAAGCACACGGCTGGAAAGACGGTTCCCACGGACGGCTACACTTGCTCTCCCAGTAGGTAACGGTGATGTCCCTTTGACCTGCACCTAGTGTTTCTGTGTTGGTAGCGATGGGTTCCCACCGGTAACCCGCTCCCCGGCTTGGATATGGGCCGGAGGAGCCCTGCTTTGCCCGCAGACGCTGGCCCCGAGGAACTGGTGCCCTGGCGGTGGCGTTGTTCCTCCTTAATGGTTGGACTTTTGCCTTCAGTCGGGACTTGGTTGTTGGGGGATCGACGTCCCCTTCACTGACGGATTTGGCAAATTATGGCGACTCCTAGCCTTGCCGGGGTCCGAGAGGCCCCTGCCCTGGTGCTGACTGTCCTTCGTATACTGCTTCAGACCGCCGGGCCACTACCCGTCCACGGTCCTTCCAGCAACCTCCGAGCAGTCCCCCTCCAGACGATCACCGCTGTTGCTGACTTTGCTGACACTGTCCTGCACTTAGCCGGACCAACTTCACGTCTTTCTACGCTCACTTTTACTCCTTTCTTCTTTGCTCTACTACACTTCACTTTCACTTAGCTCCTCTACCACTTCCTTTTACTTTCACTTCCCTCACTGTTCTGCCTGGTTCCTCCCGCCTCCAGGGCTGTGTACTCCTCGGTGGGCAGAGCCAACCGCCTGGCCCACCCCCTGGTGTGAACATCAGCCCCTGAAGGAAGGCAACAAGGATTTTAGTAGCTTTGGTGTTCCTAACTGGGATGTAGGGTGTGGTGGTATGTTGACCTGTGACCCCTGGCTTGCCCAGGGCGTCACATTCCCCCTTAGCAAAATGCAGACCGTCCGCGGTCTGCCCGTCCAACACCGGTTTTATTTTCTGTAAATGTATAAAAAGTAAACATATAAAGCATAACATCATCCCACACGGGAGGCACATTTCTTAAACGTTACTAAACGGTTTTACGGGTACGGTTTCCGCTCTCTCCCACCCAAGCAACCTGGCCCTGATGCTGCCCCTAAAGCCCAGGCAGCACCCCTTGACCCACAGTCCAGCACACGTTACCCGAGCGGGATCTGTCCTTCCCCTCCAGAGGGTAGCCACCGGTTCCTGTGGTGGCTGGGCCCCAGCCTGCTCTGCTGAGGGCCCTCCCTCCAACCTGCCTCTCCGGAGGCGGCAACTGCGGAAAACGGTACGGTAAAACAACATATTTACAAGCCACTTAACGTTTGTGGTTGCCCTGCAAGTTCACGGGCTTGTCCATGGATAGTTCCCATGCTAACTTTTTAAACGGTCCCCACGGGGACAACGGTGCCGGCTCCGGCCGGTTCAATCACTGTTAATCAGGTGAAGTACACGGTAATCATCATTTTTCATCATTCTCAGAACTTTTTCAAACAAACTTGTAAACACTTTGGTCCCAACGGGGACTGGACAACGGTGCTCCGCTGCCCTACTCCAGACCTTCAGCTTCATCCGAAGGAGGGGGTGCAGGACTCACTCTGCTCTCTTGGCTGCCCCGCAGTTTGGCATCTAGGGCAAACCACCCCCTCTCTCCGCAGTGTCGGGTATACTGCACAATATCCCCCGGCATCTGATTACGGCCGGGGTGCTCCTCAGGCAGGTGGGCATTCACATCCCGCCGGGCTACAAACACTTCGGCCTCCAGGCCCGGTTCATAAATAAACCCGTAGCCCCGGCGGACATCAAACCGCCTCCCCTGCCCCTCGTACAGCGGGCCCCGGACACGGAACGTGGCCTGGCGGAGATTTTCTTTCTCCCTTATAGCTCGGGCCACCAGCTCGGCCTTCTTCCTCTCCCGCTCACCGATCTCCAGGCCCAGCGGTACCGGCTCCCTGACCCAATACGGTGCTGCTGCGAGCTCCGGCGCACGGATCAGGCCCCGCGGGACATCCTGGACGTTGCCCACTGTCAGGGCTCTGGGCGGCAGGTCCCGCGGCGTCTTGGCCTTGGGCGCCACCTTACGGCGACAACCCGGTGCCACCTCGGCCGAGGTGTGGGGGATGGGCACAGGGGCTTTCCGCGGCTGGGCCTTCGGCTCGGAACGGGTCACCAGCTCCGGCTCGGGGAACTTCTCAGGGACTGCCTCCGGTGCAGACTTCGGGGCCTTCCATGGCAGCACCTCCGGTTGACTACGGGCTCCGGCTGCAGGTCGGCCCGCCTGGGCGGGCATGCTGGGTAGTGCTACCGGTTGCGGTGGTAGCAGGCCTAGTGGCGGGGTCACGGCCTCCGAGACGGGTGGCAAGGGAGGCAGCGGGGAGAGAGGGCTTGGACCGGGTCCCTCAGCCGCAGCGACCGGTCCCTCGGGGACATAGGGGCGTGGGTCACTCACCCTCCCTTCCTCCACCTCCTCCTCGCGTCTCCGCACGGTGGCTATAACGTCCGCCATGTCGGTCTCCCACTCCTCCATGAGGAGCTGCATCTTGACCTGCAGCTTCAGGTAGAGCTGCGCGGTACGGATTTCCACCCACGCCGCGGTTCCCGGCGCGGGGGCTACGGTGCTTCGGGACGGCATCCACATTCTGCTGGCAACTCCTTCCAGGAATAGGGTGACTGCAGAGTCCTGGCGTCCCTGCTTTTATAGCTGCGCTCACATGCAGCCAGCCGCCATCGCGTCCCCCTTAGCTTTCCGGCCCCTCCTTTATTGGGGCGGAGTTTTGGCCTTCGCGCCTCTGCTACTCGAGAAGACGCTCGAGCGGGAACTTTTCGCGCCAAAGATGGCGACTTCTGGAAATTTTCAGCTGGATAGCTCCGGCGGTTACAAGGCGCACCTCTACCCAACGGCAGAGCGGTAAGATCCTGTTCGTGACGCCAAGTTGTCGCGGGCGGAGGAGGGGACGCCGCGCTCTCCCTCTGCTGCTCGGCTCCGGCTGCTGCTGCTCGGTGGCTCGAGCGATGAGCCGGATCCCGGGGACTCTAGCGGCGCTCCTCGCCCGTGAGTGAAAGGGGGTTGTTGGGTGTGGGGATGGTTTATTGTCCGTGACGCCACCCACGGTTGTGGTGATTTATTGGCACCACCGCTGCTCTGTATGGGGATCCCGGGAAGGGTGGTATGGAGCAGCCAGTTGTTGTGTTGCCCCTCCGTGGGTAGGGGTTGGTGATCCCGGGGCCCAGTGATGAGATGAGAGATGCAGGGCTTGGTGGGCGCAGGGACGCGGGGGCAGCGCGGTGCCTTGCGGCACTGTGGTACTCACTCAGCCTGAGATGTTGACACAGTTTTACGGTAAAGCACACGGCTGGAAAGACGGTTCCCACGGACGGCTACACTTGCTCTCCCAGTAGGTAACGGTGATGTCCCTTTGACCTGCACCTAGTGTTTCTGTGTTGGTAGCGATGGGTTCCCACCGGTAACCCGCTCCCCGGCTTGGATATGGGCCGGAGGAGCCCTGCTTTGCCCGCAGACGCTGGCCCCGAGGAACTGGTGCCCTGGCGGTGGCGTTGTTCCTCCTTAATGGTTGGACTTTTGCCTTCAGTCGGGACTTGGTTGTTGGGGGATCGACGTCCCCTTCACTGACGGATTTGGCAAATTATGGCGACTCCTAGCCTTGCCGGGGTCCGAGAGGCCCCTGCCCTGGTGCTGACTGTCCTTCGTATACTGCTTCAGACCGCCGGGCCACTACCCGTCCACGGTCCTTCCAGCAACCTCCGAGCAGTCCCCCTCCAGACGATCACCGCTGTTGCTGACTTTGCTGACACTGTCCTGCACTTAGCCGGACCAACTTCAGGTCTTTCTACGCTCACTTTTACTCCTTTCTTCTTTGCTCTACTACACTTCACTTTCACTTAGCTCCTCTACCACTTCCTTCTACTTTCACTTCCCTCACTGTTCTGCCTGGTTCCTCCCGCCTCCAGGGCTGTGTACTCCTCGGTGGGCGGAGCCAACCACCTGGCCCACCCCCTGGTGTGAACATCAGACCCTGGAGGAAGGCAACAAGGATTTTAGTAGCTTTGGTGTTGGCTTGGCTTGCCCAGGGCGTCACACTTCCACTTCTTCCGTAGCCGGACGGACTGCCGGAGCCGGGGCTGTCTTGGGTGCGGCCGCTTCCGGGGCCGACGGCTTCTTTTCGCGGATGGGCACCTCCCGTGGGATCTTCCATGGCAGCGGGAGCGGTGCAGGCCGTTCACTGGCAATGCCTACAGGCTGGTCCTCCAGGGCGGACGGGCTTAACTCCGCTACCGGTGTTGGGGGCAGCGGGCCTAGTGGTGGGACAGCAGCAACCGGTGCGAATGGCGGGGGAGGCAGCAGGGTGAACGGACGCAGACCGGGTACCTCAGCCGCAGCGACCGGTCCTTTAAGGTCCGCTCGGTCAGAGCGTTGGCTGCGGACACGGGTGACGAGGTAGGCGACGTGGCAGATGGGAGCAGACCGAACCCCTCAGCCAGGCAGGCCAGTTCCTGGGGAACATAGGGGCGTGGGTCACTGCTTACCCGCTCCTCCGAGGCCATCTCCACTTCGCGTGTCCGGACACAGCTGCAGCCAGGCACTTCATCTTCGACGTCCACTTCGCCAGCATGAAGTGGGTTTGGGCCTGGATCCTCCGGCACATCCTCTCCGTCAGCTCCTCGATCCAATCAGCGGTCCCGGGGATGGGACTCTCCGGGCGCTACCGTCAGGTTGCTGTGACATCTTGCCGCATCAGTGTCCATAAACGGGTTTCTGCAGAGTCCTGGCGTCCCTGCACTTTATTAGCTCTGGTCACATGCCACTCCCTCACCTTCCCCCTTGGTTTTCCCACAGCAGTCTCCGGCTGCGTTCACAGGAAGGTGGGCGGAACTTCAGACTCGTACTCTTTTCGGTGATGAAGATGGCGAGGTTATTGTTTTTGGTGCCAAAAATGGCGGGCAAGATGGCGGCTGTCCAAACATTTTAGCGTTTCACGGGTTAACAGTCCAGGAAAGGCGCACTTCACCCAGGTTAGTGGATGGGGTAAGAATCCTGTTCGTGACGCCAGAAAAGTTGTCTCGGGCGGGGGCGCAGACCACGGCAGGGGAGGGTACCCGAGGCGCTCGATCCGGGATCTTGGCTGTGGCTCAAGTGGCAGCCGGATCCTGGGCTCGTGCAGCAGCCCGCTGCCCACAAGTGTGTAAAAGGGGGTATTTACAGGGGAGAGAGTTTGTCATTGACGCCACCCGTGGGTTGCGGTGATTTCTTGGTGAAACCGCCGCTGCCTTTGTATAGGACGCCCGGGGCTTATGGAGCGGGGCAGAAGGATGGTATCCCCTCCATGGGTAGGGGAGGTGTAGTCCCGGGGCCCAGGTGTAGGTGGTGTGCAGTGCTGGGGCGCCGTCTGTAGGCTGGACCGGATGACACTGGTTTACTCACTGTTTAGAAATAAGTCACACAAAGTCCAAGTAGTAAACCAAGTGACAGATACTGGTAGCCTCCGGAGTGGTGTGTTCGAGTCCCGCACACCGGTTGACAGGACAAGGGCCCTTCCTCCTGCACTTCAGTGTTTTGTCTTGTGTGTTGACTAGTCCGCATGAAACGGGAAAAGTCTGCTCCTGGTGTCTTTGCTGTGGGAGCTGTGGCCCGCGAGATCTGACCCTTGGGATTTTTGCAGGCACTTGCAGACGCCCTATTCCGTCTCGCTCTATCTGGGCTTACTGGTGCGACAAGACGTGGAATCTTGTCCCCTGCTGGTTAATCGGTAAGGTGCTTGAAGCTGTCCTCGCCCTGGGGTCCAGGCACCCTGACTGTGCACGGCCTCCGGACCAGATTCCCGCTGTCAGCACCGGTGGCCTACAACCCTGCCCTGGTCCACTTAAGGTCTCCTGCAAACGGATCTCCGTCACCTGTGGCCCTGCTCTGCCCTCTGCCACCTAGTCAGCTCAGGTAGTCCGGTAGTTCGGGAGCTACAACCCCCGACTACCACTTTACTCCTCTCACTTCCTCTGTCTACTCACTAACTGACTTGTTCCCTCCCCTGACACCTCAGAACCCCTAGGTGGGCATCACTATCTGCCTGGCCCCGCCCACTGGTGTGTCCCTATTGTCCTTGGGGGGGTGACTATCCTTTGTGGCTGGTGTTTGTACCTGTGTGTGGGTTGTGTTGGTAGGCAAGGAGGAGAGAGTCCTGCATCTGAAAGATGGATGCAGTCTCCTGTGACAACCTGGTTTTGCCAGTGCGTTACACTTTCTTAGATCCTTCCTTCCTTTGATCCTTCCTTCTCTACTTCCTTCCTTCCATCCTTCCTTTGATCCTCCTTCCTTCCTTTAATCCTTGCATACTTTGTTTCTTACTTTGATCCTTTCTTACATCCTTTCTTCCTTTGACCCTTCCTTAGAGCCTTCCTTCCTACAATCCTTCCTTCGATCCTCCTTCCTTCAATCATTCTTTCATTTGATCATTCCTTAGATCATAGTATCATAGTATCATAGTTTTTAAGGTTGAAGGGAGACTCTAAAGCCTGCTTTACACCAGGCAATCTATCGTGCGATAGATCATCGGGGTCACGGTTTTTGTGACGCACATCCGGCATCGCTGGCGATGCCGGCCTGTGTGACACCTCCTAGCGACGCAGTATCGCTCACAAATCGTGAGTCGGGTACTGCTCGTTAGGTTCCATAATATCGTTTACTTTAGTTGACCATCGTTTCCGTGGTAGCACACGTCGCTCCGTGTGACACCACGGGAACGATGAGCAGCTCACCTGCCTCCCGCGGCCGCCGCCGTCTCTATGTGGAAGGAAGGAGGTGGGCGGGATGTTTACGTCCCGCTCATCTCCGCCCCTCCGCTTCTATTGGCCGGCGCCCGTGTGACGTCGCTGTGACGCCGAACGTCCCTCCCACTCCAGGAAGTGGACGTTCACCGCCCACAGTGAGGTCGCATGAGAGGTAAGTATGTGTGACGGGGTTTACTAACTTTGTGCGACACGGGCAGCGATTTGCCCGTGACGCAAAAAGGACGGGGGCGGGTACGATCGATTGTGAAATCGCACAATCGGTCGTACCGTGTAAAGCAGGCTTAAGTCCATCTAGTTCAACCCGTAGCCTAACATGTTGATCCAGAGGAAGGCAAAAAAAACCCCAATGTGGCAAACAAGTTCCAATGGGGAAAAAAATTCCTTCCTGACTGCACATCCGGCAATCAGACTAGTTCCCTGGATCAATACCCTGTCATAAAATCTAATATACATAACTGGTAATATTACATTTTTCAAGAAAGGCATCCAGGCTCTGCTTAAATGTTAGTAGTGAATCACTCATTACAACATCATGCGGCAGAGAGTTCCATAGTCTCACTGCTCGTACAGTAAAGAATCCTCGTCTGTGATTATGATTAAACCTTCTTTCCTCAAGACGTAGCGGATGCCCCCGTGTTCCAGTCGCAGGCCTAGGTGTAAATAGATCTTTGGAAAGGTCTCTGTACTGTCCCCTCATATATTTATACATTGTGATTAGATCCCCCCTAAGCCTTCGTTTTTCCTGTCTTGGTATTGCAGCCCCCCCATTCCTCTAATAATCTTGGTGGCTCTTCTCTGCACCCTCTCCAGTTCAGCTATGTCCTTCTTATATATCGGTGACCAGAATTGTACACAGTATTCTAAGTGCGGTCGCACTAGTGACTTGTACAGAGGTAGAACTATATTTTTTTCATGAACACTTATACCTCTTTTAATACATCCCATTATTTTATTAGCCCTGGCAGCAGCTGCCTGACACTGGCCACTAAAGTGAAGTTTACCATCCACCCATACACCCAAGTCTTTTTCTGTGTCTGTTTTACCCAGTGTTCTACAATTAAGTACATAATCATAAATGTTATTTCCTCTGCCCAAGTGCATGACCTTACATTTATCTACATTAAACTTCAATTGCCACTTCTCAGCCCAATCCTCCAATTTACATAAATCTCCCTGTAATATAAAATTATCCTCCTCTGTATTGATTACCCTGCAGAGTTTAGTATCATCTGCAAATATTGAAATTCTACTCCGCATGCCCCCAACAAGGTCATTTATAAATATGTTGAAAAGAAGCGGGCCCAATACTGACCCCTGTGGTACCCCACTATGAACTGAGACCCAGTCCGAGTACGTACCATTAATAACCACCCTTTGTTTCCTATCACTGAGCCAGTTTTTAACCCAGTTACACATATTTTCCCCCATCCCCATTATTCTCATTTTATGTACCAACCTTTTGTGTGGCACCGCATCAAAAGCTTTTGAAAAGTCCATATACACAACATCCACTGCATTTCCCTGGTCCAGGCTTGAACTTACCTCTTCATAGAAGCTGATCAAATTAGTTTGACAGGATCGATCCCTCATAAACCCATGTTGATACTCTGTCATAAGGTTATTTTTCTTGAGATACTCCAGTATAGCATTTCTCAAGAAACCCTCAAGGATTTTACCAACCGTAGAGGTTAAACTTACCGGCCTATAATTTCCCGGCTCAGTTTTTGTCCCCTTTTTGAATATTGGCACCACACTTGCTATGCGCCAGTCCTGCGGTACCGACCCTGTTATTAAGGAATCTGAGAAGATTAAAAATAATGGTCTATCTATCACAGAACTCAATTCCTGTAGTACTCTGGGGTGTATGCCATCCGGGCCCGGAGATCTGTCAACCTTAGTGATTTCGAGGCGGCGGCGTACTTCCTGCTGGGTTAAGCAGGTAATATTCAAGGGTGAATTTATGGCATCACTGGTCATGTCATCTGCCATGGCATTTTCTTGTATAAAAACTGTAGAAAAAAAGTCATTCAGCAGGTTGGCTTTACCCTCATCCCTTTCCACCATTTCACCAAGACTATTTTTAAGGGGGCCAACACTATCGCTTTTCAGTTTTTTACTGTTTATGTAGTTAAAGAATATTTTAGGATTATTTTTACTTTCTCTTGCAATGAGTCTCTCTGTCTCAAACTTAGCTAACTTAATTTGCTTTTTACATATTTTATTTAATTTTCTATAATTATATAATGCCTCATCACTACCTACCCTCTTTAATTCTTTTAAGGCTTTCTGTTTTTCTTTTATTGCTTCCCTTACAGCTCTATTTAGCCATAGGGGTTTCTTCCTATTTCTAGCATGTTTGTTCCCATAGGGTATATTTTCTGCACAAGCCCTATTCAGGATGCTCATAAAAGTCTCCCATTTGCTTTGTGTACTTTTAGTACTTAGTACATCATCCCAGTTTATTGCACTAAGATCATCTCTCAACCGTTTAAAATTTGCTTTCCTGAAGTTTAGTGTCCTTGTAGCCCCTCTACTAGACATCTTACTAAAGAATACATGAAAACTTATTATTTTGTGATCACTATTCCCCAAGTAACCCCCAACTTGTATATTTGATATGCGGTCTGGCCTATTGGTTAGTACAAGGTCTAGTAGTGCTCCCCCTCTTGTGGGGTCCTGTACCATTTGTGAAAGGTAATTATCTTTCATTGTTATCAAAAATCTATTTCCTTTGCTGGAACTGCAAGTTTCTGTTCCCCAATTTATATCAGGATAGTTAAAGTCCCCCATAATAATTACCTCTCCGAGACTCGCTGCTTTATCAATTTGCTTTATGAGGAGATTCTCTACCTCTTCCATAATATTCGGCGTCTTATAACACACCCCTATCAGTATTTTATTATTCATTCTCCCCCCCTTATCTCCACCCATAGGGACTCTACATTCTCAGTACCCTCACATATGTTGTCACGCAGGATGGGTTTTAAGGATGATTTTACATATAGACACACACCTCCCCCTCGCTTATTTGTACGATCATTCCTGAATAGGCTATAACCCTGTAAATTAACAGCCCAGTCATAGCTCTCATCCAGCCATGTCTCTGATATCCCCACTATGTCATAATTTTCTTCCAACAATATTAATTCTAATTCCTCCACCTTATTTGTGAGGCTTCGGGCATTAGTGTACATGCACGTTACGTATGACTCTGTACCTATATTCCTGCTTACTGTATTAACTGTCCTAACCCTTCCCCCCGTACCACCCCCAATTTCATTACTTGTGCCCTGGTCACTATCTGCACTACATTCCCCTTCTATAAAGTGAATACCCTCGCCCCCCATTCCTAGTTTAAACACTCCTCCAACCTTCTAGCCATTTTCTGCCCCAGCAGAGCTGCACCTTCCCTATTAAGATGCAGATCCTTCCTTCGATTCTTCTTTTGATCCGTTCTTCTTTCAATCTTTCCTTTGATCCTTCCTTCCTTCAATCCTTCTTTCAAACCTTCCTTCCTCCATTCTTTGATTCTTCCTTACTTTGATCCTTCCTTTTATACTTCCCTTGATTCTGCCTTTGATCCTTCCCTTTGATCCCTCCTTTGATACATCCTTCCTTTGATCCTACCTTTGATCCTTCCTTCCTTCAATCTTCCTCCCTTTTATTCTTCCTTCCTTTTTTCCTTCAATCCTTCCTTTGATGCTTCCTTCCTTTGATTCTTTCTCCTTTCGATTCTTCCTTTGATCCATCCATCCTTCGATCCTTCCTTCCTTCCTTTGGTCCTTCCTTCCTTCAATCTTTCCTTCCTTGGATCTTTCCTTCCTTTAATCCTTCATTCCTTCCCTAACCATTAAGAATCTCCCTTTTTGCTCCCCAAATACATGAGTAGGCCAGCTGTAACTCTTCCCTACCCAACTGCCTAAAGGTCACTCTTTCCTGCTCAATAACTGCCTAAAGGTCACATTTATTTTTTACAATAAAACACAGGTGCATATTGTCATACTAGACTCAACATTAGATCATACAATTTACCAGGAGACTAGCAATCACAGAAATTCAGGAAAAGGGTCAGCCATATCCAACTTTGATGTGGTCTGTAGTCATAAATCAGCTGAGAGGAGCTCAGAAAAGGATAGATAAGAGTTACCAACTCCCTGGCAGATTCTCAGTTAACTCATTCAGAAGCCAGCGCAACACCAAGGCTATAGAGGCAAATCGCACCATGCTTTTTCTGACTAGAAGATGGGGTTAATATTTTATATTCTCATATACCTTATCAGCATAGTCGTCATACCCCGGTGCCTTCTAACAATGGCTCTTGGAATAAATCAAATCCGGTAAAGTTGATCTCTGCTATGTTTGTACTTCAGTATTTTTAATTTTACAGTTACTAAACAATATACATCCACAATTATATGCCATGTAGTTCTGCAGTCACAGTTGACGGTCTATAGTTTGGGTCACAATGAATGACCCTGCACATTGTATAAAGCAGTTACATCATATTGTAATATGTTATAACACAATTAGGTCAATCTACCTATTGTTACTAAACTGTTACAATGTCCAGGAGTGTAAATTATCTGAGGATAATCCTGATGTAATTATAGTTTGCACTTTGATCTCCTTGTTTCTTATGTTGGCCAAAGCCATACAGAGTCGATGAGCTCTGACTGGGATTTAAACCCATGACCTATCGCATTCCAAGCAAGAAGCCTACCACTAGACCAACGAGGTAATTTTTTTAACCATTGGCCAAAGCCATATAAAGTCGATGAGCTCTGACTGTGAATAAACCCATGACCTATCGCATTCCAAGCAAAAAGCCTACCACTAGACCAACGAGGTAAGTTTTTTAACCATTGCCCACAGCCAGAGTCGATGGGCTCTGACTGGGATTCAAATTCATGAGCTATCACATTCCAAGCAAGAAGCCTACCACTAGACCAATGAGGTAAGTTTTTAACCATTGGCCACAGCCAGAGTTGATGGGTTCTGACTGGGATTCAAATCCACGAGCAATCGCATTCCAAGCTAGAAGCCTACTACTAGACCAACAAGAATAAGTCTTTTAACCATTGGCCAAATCCATACAGAGTCGATGAGCTCTGACTATGATTTAAACCCATGACCTATTGCATTCCAAGCAAGAAGCCTACCACTAGACCAACGAGGTAAGTTTTTTAACCATTGGCCAAAGCCATATAAAGTCGATGGACTCTGACTGGGATTTAAACCCATGACCTATCGCATTCCAAGCTAGAAGCCTACTACTATACAAACAAGAATAAGTCTTTTAACCATTGGCCAAAGCTATACAGAGTCGATGAGCTCTGACTGGGATTTAAATCCATGACCTATTGCATTCCAAGCAAGAAGCCTACCACTAGACCAACGAGATAAGTTTTTTAACCATTGGCCAAAGCCATATAGAGTTGATGGGCTCTGACTGGGATTTAAACCCATGAGCTATCGCATTCCAAGCCAGAAGCCTACCACTAGACCAACGAGATAAGTTTTTTAACCTACTATCTACCAATGTCCTTTTTTTGGGGGCGCCTAATCTTTTGCTTAAAATTCATTAAATTAAATTAATTAATTAATTATTAATTAATTCATTTAATTTATACTTTACATTCATTAATTTTGCTTAAATTTCATTTTCATTTTTATTTTTTTTTTCATTAAAAATCTGTCATTTAATCATTTAATAAAAAAAAAATGAAAATTTCTAATTTGGGAAGTAATGGTTTAACCATTGGCCACAGCCAGAGTCGATGGGCTCTGACTGGGATTCAAATCCACGAACTATCGCATTCCAAGAAAGAAGCCTACCACTAGACCAACGAGGACAAGTTTATGTTGTTTGGTAAAATGACACAGTTTATACAATAAAATTAGATTAGATTTTTATTTTGCTTTTTATATTTTTATTACATAAAAAAATAGAAAGTATCAATTTTGCAACCCTAACCCTATCCACAACCCATAGTCTAACCCTAACCCTAAACTTCTTTGTTTCAGTGATAAAAGAAGTGTAGAAAATAATTTAAAAAATATAAAAGTCCTTAAGGAAGATACCAGATAAAAATCCCTGAGCTCTCCTGATGCTGCGGCTCCTTTCCATATTGTGCTGCGTGCACCAGTCCCATATTCCATGGAGGAAGAGGTGGCGAACCTAGGAGACAATTTGCCACCTGATGAAGAATGGGCAAAGACATGACTGGGACCCCTGCAAAAGTTCTGGAGACTTTGGGGGAAGTGTTCCCAGAAGAGAAAGGAATAATGCCATCATGTTGAGACTTCAGGAAACTGCAGAAAATTGACCAAGAAAAAAAAAAAGTCATTAAATAATATATCTTTTTTAAATCGGCAAGAAGTTTTTGACTGAGGCTGAAAATGGTTTTGACCTGGGAGGAAAAAGGTTTTTGTCGAGGAGGAAAAATGTTTCTTTTCTGGGAGGAAAAATGTTTCTTTTCTGGGAGGAAAAAGGTTTTGCCTGGGGAGGAAGAAGGTTTTGCCAGGAGAAGAAAAAGTTTTTGAAAGGGGAGGAAGAAGGTTTTGCCCAGGGTGGAAAAAGGGTTTGGCTGGGGAGGAAAAAGCTTTGGCTGGGGATGAAAAAGGTTTTGCCAGGGAAGGGATAAGGTTTTTTCCAGGGAGGAAATAGATTTTGCCATGGAGGAAAATGGTTTTGGCCGGGGAGGAAAAGGGTTTTGGCCGGGGAGGAAAAAGGTTTTGCCCAAGGAGGAAAAAGGTTTTGCAGAAGAAAAATGTTTTGCCAAGAGAAGAAAAAGGTTTTGCCATGGGAGGAAGAAGGTTTTTCCAGAAGAAAAAGGTTTTTCCATGAGAAGAAAAAGGTTTGGCCAGGAGAAGAAAAAGGTTTGGCCATGGGAGGAAAAAGGTTTTGCCGTAATGGAAAATTGTTTTGCCGGGGAGGGAAATGTTTTTTCCTTGGAGGAAAATGGGTTTGCCTAGGAAGAAAAAAGGGTTTGCCCAAGGAGAAAAAGGTTTTTTCTTGGAAGGAACATGGTTTTGCCCGAAGAGGAAAAAGGTTTTCTCAGGGGAGGGAAAAGGTTGGGGGAAGGAAAAAGGTTTTGTTGGAGGAGGAAAAAGTATTTTTACCAACAAGGAAGATGGTTTTGCCAGGAGAAGAAAAAGGTTTTGCCATGGGAGGAAGAAGGTTTTGCCCAGGGAGCAAAAGGGTTTTGCCGGGCGGAAAAATCTTTTGCCAGGATGGAAACAGGTTTTGCCGGGGAGGAAAAAAGTTTTGCCCAAGGTAGAAAAAGGTTTTTTCTTGGGAGGAACATAGTTTTGCCCGGGGAGGAAAAAGGTTTTCTCAAGGGAGGAAAAAGGTTTTGGGGCGAAGGAAAAAGGTTTTGCCTGGGGAGAATTTTTTTTTTCCAAGGAAGATGGTTTTGCCGAGGGAGGAAAAAGGTTTTCTCAAATAGTTGCAGACATTTATTTTTAAATTGTATTTCAAATTTCTGGGATACAAATACTCAAATATAAAATGTAGAAAGGGAGAACCATGAGACAAAAATGCTATATAAAATGTCAATATTTATTGTATATAGACACAAAAAAATGAAATAACATAGAACCATATACTAAAAATGAGGACGATCCCAGTACAATAAAACTGGTAGGGCGTCTATGTCAACAAGGGATCACACATTATTAACTTAGGTGAATAAAATGCTATACTATGTAACTATGTAACTATATAAATAGATCCCTCTGTGTGTAATGACTCTATATAATATATATATAAATAGATCCCTCTGTGTGTAATGACTCTATATAATATATAGGAATAGATCCCTCTGTGTGTAATGACTCTATATAATATATAGGAATAGATCCCTCTGTGTGTAATGACTCTATATAATATATAGGAATAGATCCCTCTGTGTGTAATGACTCTATATAATATATAGGAATAGATCCCTCTGTGTGTAATGACTATATATAATATATAGGAATAGATCGCTCTGTGTGTAATGAGTCTATATAATATATAGGAATATATCCCTCTGTGTGTAATGACTCTATATAATATATAGGAATAGATCCCTCTGTGTATAATGACTCTATATAATATATAGGAATAGATCCCTCTGTGTGTAATGACTGTATATAATATATAGAAATAGATTCCTCTATGTGTAATGACTCTATATAATATACAGTCAGGGCCAGAAATATTTGGACAGTGACACAAGTTTTGTTATTTTAGCTGTTTACAAAAACATGTTCAGAAATACAATTATATATATAATATGGGCTGAAAGTGCACACTCCCAGCTGCAATATGAGAGTTTTCACATCCAAATCGGAGAAAGGGTTTAGGAATCATAGCTCTGTAATGCATAGCCTCCTCTTTTTCAAGGGACCAAAAGGAATTGGACAAGGGACTCTAAGGGCTGCAATTAACTCTGAAGGCGTCTCCCTCGTTAACCTGTAATCAATGAAGTAGTTAAAAGGTCTGGGGTTGATTACAGGTGTGTGGTTTTGCATTTGGAAGCTGTTGCTGTGACCAGACAACATGCGGTCTAAGGAACTCTCAATTGAGGTGAAGCAGAACATCCTGAGGCTGAAAAAAAGAAAAAATCCATCAGAGAGATAGCAGACATGCTTGGAGTAGCAAAATCAACAGTCGGGTACATTCTGAGAAAAAAGGAATTGACTGGTGAGCTTGGGAACTCAAAAAGGCCTGGGCGTCCACGGATGACAACAGTGGTGGATGATCGCCGCATACTTTCTTTGGTGAAGAAGAACCCGTTCACAACATCAACTGAAGTCCAGAACACTCTCAGTGAAGTAGGTGTATCTGTCTCTAAGTCAACAGTAAAGAGAAGACTCCATGAAAGTAAATACAAAGGGTTCACATCTAGATGCAAACCATTCATCAATTCCAAAAATAGACAGGCCAGAGTTACATTTGCTGAAAAACACCTCATGAAGCCAGCTCAGTTCTGGAAAAGTATTCTATGGACAGATGAGACCAAGATCAACCTGTACCAGAATGATGGGAAGAAAAAAGTGTGGAGAAGAAAGGGAACGGCACATGATCCAAGGCACACCACATCCTCTGTAAAACATGGTGGAGGCAACGTGATGGCATGGGCATGCATGGCTTTCAATGGCACTGGGTCACTTGTGTTTATTGATGACATAACAGCAGACAAGAGTAGCCGGATGAATTCTGAAGTGTACCGGGATATACTTTCAGCCCAGATTCAGCCAAATGCCGCAAAGTTGATCGGACGGCGCTTCATAGTACAGATGGACAATGACCCCAAGCATACAGCCAAAGCTACCCAGGAGTTCATGAGTGCAAAAAAGTGGAACATTCTGCAATGGCCAAGTCAATCACCAGATCTTAACCCAATTGAGCATGCATTTCACTTGCTCAAATCCAGACTTAAGACAGAAAGACCCACAAACAAGCAAGACCTGAAGGCTGCGGCTGTAAAGGCCTGGCAAAGCATTAAGAAGGAGGAAACCCAGCGTTTGGTGATGTCCATGGGTTCCAGACTTAAGGCAGTGATTGCCTCCAAAGGATTCGCAACAAAATATTGAAAATAAAAATATTTTGTTTGGGTTTGATTTTTTTGTCCAATTACTTTTGACCTCCTAAAATGTGGAGTGTTTGTAAAGAAATGTGACAATTCCTACAATTTCTATCAGATATTTTTGTTCAAACCTTCAAATTAAACGTTACAATCTGCACTTGAATTCTGTTGTAGAGATTTCATTTCAAATCCAATGTGGTGGCATGCAGAGCCCAACTCGCCAAAATTGTGTCACTGTCCAAATATTTCTGGACCTAACTGTAATATATAGAAATAGATCCCTCTGTGTGTAATGACTCTATATAATATATAGGAATAGATCCCTCTGTGTGTAATGACTTTATATAATATATAGGAATAGATCCCTCTGTGTGTAATGACTTTATATAATATATAGGAATAGATCCCTCTGTGTGTAATGACTCTATATAATATATAGGAATAGATCCCTCTGTGTGTAATGACTCTATATAATATATAGGAATAGATCCCTCTGTGTGTAATGACTATATAATATATAGGAATAGATCCCTCTGTGTGTAATGACTTTATATAATATATAGGAATAGATCCCTCTGTGTGTAATGACTCTATATAATATATAGGAATAGATCCCTCTGTGTGTAATGACTTTATATAATATTGTCACGCTTCCCGGTCCCCGGGCCCCGCTCTCCGGTCCCCGTGCCCCGCACTCCGGTCCCCGTGGTCCGATCCCCGGTTCCCGCCGGCGTTCCCTGCTCACCACCCCGGTCCCGGTCCCGTCCTCCTCGCCGGCACCCTCCTTGTGTCCTGCTCCCCGCTCCCGGCGCTCCTCTGCGACATGGGACACCCAGCCGGGCCCTCCTGCTTCCTCCTCACCGCTTCCTGGACTGGCTTCTGGCACACGGGCCTCGCGCATGCGCATTAGGGTGCGCGCGCGGTCATTGACCCTCTCTTAAAGGGCCAGCACCAGAAACAGGATATTGCATAGACAGGTACAGGGTATATTAGGTTTCTCTTTCCTGGTGGGCGGGGCCTGTTCTACGTGTTTAGCAAGCTAGTGTTCAGGTCCCCATATTGCTTTACCCTGTGCCTTGCCCTGTATTAACCCTGTCTGTCTCGCAGAGCCTGTCCTGCCACGCCAGCCGCTCCGAACCAAGTCCATCCCTGGACCCTGATGGTGACTTCGGCGGATGTTCCACCACCTCTTCAGCTCCGCCAGTCTCCAGTCCCTGGCTCCGTTCGGTGACCCGCCCCATCGCTCAGCAGGTTCCGGATTCCGCCTGACCCTACAACCCGGCCAAGGATCCTGAGCCTCGTCACCCGGACTACCGTCTAGAACTCCGTGGGTTCAGCCACATCCACCTTTCCTGCTCCTCTACGGACTGTCTGGCTACCAATAGTGCTTCGGCTGCCGTGCATCAGGACCCTCTGGCGGGGTGACCGGCCTGGCTGCCTCCTCAGGGGAAATCGGTGTACGGTCCAGTGCTTCCACCATCCGGACGTAACAAATATATAGGAATAGATCCCTCTGTGTGTAATGACTATATAATATATAGGA